>NW_009934050.1:0-35983 GCF_000696875.1 Nestor notabilis | reverse complement strand
GGAAAGATGTTGAACTTTCAATGAAGTGCTTTTGTTATGCAATAGAATGAGATTCATCCCCATATAAAGTAATCAGGAAAGACATTAAAGTTTCTGAAATGTGTTATGTAGGCACATGGAGATAATTAAATATTCTACTCTATTGCCATAGTTTAAATTTTGCATTACATGGGGGATGCATGACACATGATCCAACGAGGATTTTCTATTATTTTGCAACATTTTCTTGTCAGCAGAGAGAACTGAAGCAAGAGAAAGGAAAAAAATAGACAGGCAAGAGACAGAAATAATACACTGGCATTCAGTGAATAGGTCTATATGAGAAATTCAGTTTTCTATCTTATCTCCACATTGTTGCACTACTTAGATTTCAGTGTACTTTTTCCCACACATTTTCATGGCAATAACAATGAGCTAACATTATTTTTTGGAGGCAAACCATATCAAATCACTAAAGAATCGCTCCAAATCTGAAATTATTATAACTCCCAGAATTCAAGTGAAGCTGATGCCTTGCAATTAAACCCTTTACCTATTAAAAATGTAATTTTCTGTCTTCTTTTTAGTAAGCTCATTTCACTCCAGCTGAAGCAGCAGTAGATTTGAGATTAGTTCTCAATCTGACCTAAACTGTTGTTTTAATATCCACTTGCTCCAATCAAAGCTGAATATACTTAACAAACTTTTTTCTATATGACACAGGAACAGCTTGGATATTATCCGTATATAATCAAAATGAAATACTGATTAACATACCTTGCTGAACATCAGTAGAAAAGTGATTATTGAGACAGCATTTAGACATCAGTGATTATTCAAAAGGTTTCCCAACTAAAGGTAAGTAGAAAATGCTCAAATTTCTCAGCCGTGAACTCTAAAATATAGACCTATTCATAATATATTATAGCAACTGACCAGAATCCAATAAAGATCCCTTTGCATTAGTTGCGCAGAATTACAGCAACATAAAAGCCACAAAAAGGCAGATCTACAAGTTTTTCCCAGTTCACTGTCAAGAAGCCACACAACACCCTCTGCAGAATTATTTTTCCTATGCTTAACAGGAGAACAAGGTATTTCTGTAAACTAGTGCAGTCTTGTGAGCATAGTCTCTTTTATTTTATATGTTACATTTTCTGTTATATGTTATATGTTGTATGTTATATGTTATGTTATGTTATGTACATGGTTTAGCGGTGGACATGGCAGTGCTAGGTTAATGGTTGGACTCAATGATCTTAAAGGTCTTCTCCAGCCTATGCAATTCTATGACTATCAAACATGCTTGCCAAACAACATCCTCATGCTTGTTAAGAATTTCATTGCAAGTAGAAATACATTTGGTTTATTTGCATATGAATACAGATTTGAGAAATTATGTTCAATTTTTTAAGTAATAAAAAAAACTTCTGAAAGACCTATCTCAAGACAAAAAAATCACTGCAGTGAGGACATACCAGCTGTGTAGCTGACAGCATGTAAGGAAATAATATACTTAGCAATACAATGCGATTTGCAGCTAGTATGACAAAGGGCATCCTTGGCATAAGTGAATGGTTCAGCACAAAATCCTTGTTTATCTCCAAGATATTTAAGTTACTCTGCCACATGGCCTAAAATCTAAAGATGAACCTAAATTCCCAGAAAATAGAATGCAAATTCAATTTGATCTTTCACTTGTGTATACTTACAAACCCAGGATCATGAAGACCTTTGCAAATATGTATAAATTAAACATCTGAGACTCCCATGAAGTATTAAATATGAACATATCTCATAAAACTCCATCAGTTAAACAATTTTCCTGGCACTACAAAGGACATGTTGAAAGTAGCAGGTGTGGAATTCAGAACCCTGCAACCCCAGGTTTTTGACTGACGGACACAAATATCTTCTTCTCATGCATTATTCTAAAATAAGATACTTGAATTATTGTTACAGGTATTCCTTATACATCACTGTTATCTTGTGTCCTACAAATGAGCATGCTTTAACATTAAAGATCCATGCTAAGTGCAGGCAAGCTTTTGTGCACATAAATTATATTAATTTCTGTGGGTTTGATATTGTAATTCTCATTTCATTTTAAAACTTTTTCTGTTCTCCCTGACTCTTCCAAAAGTTCCAAAAGTATGACAGGTAGATGAAGCAGGTTCTACTGGAAGAGTTCTTGAAAACAGGACACTTGGAGGCTTTTACTGTAGGTTATTTAAGTAATGATCAAACAGTGTTAGTCACAGCAGAGCTATAAAAATTGGGCCCTCTAAACCCCACATTTTTCTTGTAATTTTACAGCTGAACAATGGCACCACTAGCAGTGAAAAATGGAAGTCCTCAAGTGAATGAAATGCTGACTACCCCGGGATCCTAACATCCACACAAAACGTACTTAGAGTGCACAAAACCAACAACTGAAAAATAATACTAGAAAAACCAAGAAATGTAAAGAGAAACACTGGTATATAGAAGAGGAGAGGGTAAGAGGGGAGGAGAGAATATACGCTTGATGTTCCAGCCAGAGTTTTTAATGTTATCCTAGATTTCTTTTTTTTTTATTATGTTTGTAAAATTGTTCTTAGAAACATATTTTGTAGGACTAGAGATAACAAATCAATAACTGGAGTGTAAAGTTTACTTGAAATCCTAAGGTTCCATCTTTCAGGAATGTTTTATTCATCTTCTGTCACTTTAAAAATAATATTTTAAATGTGTTCTGTGCAGAATAAAATCCCAAAATTTGCCACAAATGTTCTCATTTCATTAATTCTACTTGTTATTTAATAATGAAGTGAATTACTATTTACTTACAAATATACATATGTATTACATGCCAACAGGTCCCATCTTTGGTGCACAATAGTTGAGCCACATACTAAACTTATTTGTTTTAGAGTATTTCTCTGTGACCTTATGTATATTTTATAGGTTAAAATTATAACTATTTTAAAACAATTATCATAATTGCATTACCTGCTTGTCAAATTAATTTCATGCACCTTTTAACAAGGTTATTGTTCCTATTATAATTTATACAGCTATTACTCTCTAAGAGACAACTAATTTATTGAAAATATTGATGAAATTTCATGATAAAAAATTATCTTGAATACCAGAGAATTTGAATTCGGAAGTATACCTTAATCAGAAAGATAAGTTAAAAATTGCAAGTAGGATAAGATATATTAATCAAGATTTATTTAATTTTTCTAAATATGGACACTGTGCAAATTCATTTTGATTTCCGTATACTAAATTCAACTCAATTCTTATTCTAAAATCAATAAAAGTTATGTTTCAGCAATTCAATCTGTAATCCCTGTCATGCTTAGACAAAGTTGGGACAAAATTCTCCAATACAAAACATTTTTATTTCATTTCTTATTCTCATAATTATTTCTTTTCAGGCTAAGAAACAAAAAAGCAGAAACCAGAAAGCTTCCTTTGCCTCCCTGTTGCCAAGCACACGCTAAAGTGAAGCCAAGGACTTGAAATACTTCCAACTTCTTCTTCAAACATTTTCTCACAGGGTAAAGCTGAAATGATACTGTTACCTCCAATACTCATTTTGGATTTCCAGGGGGCAATATTTAATTTTTTATTCCTTATCTCAGAACCTTGTAAAGCACCTGAGGCCCACCAGATACCTATCTTTCTTGAACTACTTTGAAACATAGTGTTTTCTATGAGTAAGCCTTCATTCTACCTTTATAGTGCAAAATCAAGAGTATATTCCTGAGAAATCTAAAGGAACTCTAGGTCCACAGGTAGCAACTGGTAGGACAGTCCTGTCTCACCTAAAAGGAAAAAGCAGTGTAGCTGCAGTACTGCTCCTCCCCAGCTTAACCAGACCTACATAGCTAAGCTCCGATTTTATCTGTGATCTTCTGTCTACAGTAGGGGTTTAAAAAAGGTTTGTTTTCCCTTCTAATTCTCTTCCTACACAGAAATCACACTGTGTAAAAAGATCAAAAACAGGAAAAAAAAAAAAAGATATTAAAGAAACAGCAGGGCCCACAACAACAGAGGTGGTCTTCCCCTACTCCACCACTTCAGTGAGTCACTCAGGGTGGCAGGAGCATCTGGCAAAACTTCTCTATCAACGAATGCAAAGACGTACCTTAGTTCTGATAAGGGAAGATTTGACTTTCAAACCCCATATTTCTACAATGCATTATAATTACTATTACTGACCTGGCAAATAGTACCATTAGTAGGAACACTGTACCATAAACATGCACATGACCTAACTTACTGACCCAACATGAAAAGAGCTGGAAGTATATGGAAAGGAGTGAAAAAAGGTGAGGGACTGTTTGAGTCCTGTCAACCATTTCTTTACATACCTGGTACTAAGCAAAGCAGGACTGGTAGCACTCCTCACCAGGAGTTTTTGACCGTACAGGCAGGAAAATTGAAATATTTAAGAATAGGAGTCTGACCAACTGCAGCAAATGGCCTAGCATACTGACTTTGCCTCATACCAACAAACCAGAGCCTAAACTGAGGCAGTATGGAGCAGACTGACGTAGCATTCATGCCCTTTTTACCAGACAGCATTCTCAAGAAGAGTAAAATGGATACTTGGAGCTAGTTTTTGTTTCAATCATCACAGCTCAATCTATCCCCAGATGTATCAAGGGTCATAACTATCAACTTTGGTTTTTGGATATCCATATTGGAATATACAGTTTTCATAACCTACTGAGCTCTTGTCATTAGACAAATTTCTTTAAAATGTTTCAAGCTGATTACACAAAATCACCAGTCATTTTCTAATATCACGCTTCTGACTTTTCTTCCTCCAGTAAAAGAAGATAATACCCACATCTTATGTGGATATTCTGAGGAATGACGTGAGTTATCTGAGTTATTCAAGAAAGGGAAGAGATTCTTTTTATATGCTCTGATCAAAAATTTTGCACTTAGTAACTCAAATATAGCCTAAATTTCTGTTGCTTTCAGCCAGGTGAGGGGAAAAAAATCAAGTTTTAAGGCCAAGTTTAGGATTATTTAAATTTGTCAATTTAACATACTATCTGAATTACTACCTGGAAATAAATTATCCACTCTGACTCACCCTCTTTTTTTTCTTGCTGGTGGGAGGTTAAGATCATATGCCAGCTAAGATTTTACTACCATCATCAGATAGCAACAGCTGATGCACAATAAGAATAGACAGAAACCTGTTATGGCTGCAAATATCCACAACTCTGTGAGATTCATGGAGGAAACATATGTCACCTTATTAAATCTGTAGCAACTGAGGTGGAAGTAACAGAAGGTATCTCTCTCCAGAGCTGGACAAGATGTGAAGAGAAATCATTCTGTAAGAAAATCTCTCTCTTCCATCTGAAAATATCTGTAATAGGATGTTATGGGAATGGTTTATCCTAGAAATAGGATTTAAAAAACAAACCTAAAACCCAATGACTGCCAAAACAGGATGGAATACAGAATTTCTTCTCAGAAAGAAATAGCTTTGTGGAAAATTAGTATGTTCAGTTGCTTCCTCCAAGGGAAATAGGAAGATGAGAAGATTTAAAAACCCATGTCACTTTTCCCACTTTCTCCAAAAGCAGCAAATCAAGGGGCAAAGGACAGATTGATGTTAGGTATTTGCAGCTCAAAGAGGACATGGTGTGCTCTACGGGAGGGACCCATGGCAAAGGTGCAAAAAAGACCAAGCACACAACTGCAAGTCTCTCTCTGCCTTGTATATACAACTTGCTGTCCCAGCCAGTTTTCCCCTTATGTTTACAGAAGTGGTTTATGCCTCTAATTTTAGGAAGAAAAAAAGCCAGAGGATCATTTGAGATGGAAAACCTCTCTGAAGTAACAGACATCTCATGTTAGCTTAGTTTTTGAATTTTGATTGTGTCAGATGCAAGGCACAAACAGTTAAGAACCAGGGCAGGAAATAGGTTTGCTATGCCTTTAAACTCATTACGGAAAAAATACATGGTAGGAATACAAACAAATATTCTGGATTTTTTTTCAACATTGTGTGGGTTTTTCAACTGAGAAAGGACATCAGCTGCAAATTTCAGGGAATTATTTAAAACAGGATTGTGTGAATTTAGCATGCAGGTAAAAAGGGAGGAGATATGAAAATCCCAACTAAATTTTTAAAGGTAGTTACAGACAAGCTAGATGTTGAAAGTGAGGAGAGTCAGTTTCAGTTATTATTCACTATTGTATGTCAGAACACAGATGATATATTCTTAGTTCTAATGCCATCAATGTGTTTTATCCTTGGCTCTTAGACTAATATTTGAAAATGCAACATTCTCTCAGAATTATATCAAACCTCGCTCTTTGTTGAACTGTTAAGAGTCAGAAAAACCCCTCAAATCTATTCTACAGAAATATCTTGACAGAATTGTTTCCCAACAAGGAACAGAAAATGATCTTTTTCCTTCAATGTCAAAGTAATGATTACTTGCATCATGACAAACAACAATTGTCTGTGACAGTAATTACTGACATCATGTGATGACTTCATTATAAAACAGATCATCAGTAAATAGCTCATAGGTATATTTAAGAAACAAAACAGAAAATGAAATAATGAAAGTAAATAATATTTTTCTGCTTAAATTTTATTTTCTGTGTAAATATCTGGTTTCATGAGCAGGCTAATTTATTAGGTATTTCAGTAACCTTTTGAAAATCAATGCATTTATGCAAAAGATGCTTACCAAAAAAAGTGATTGAAAAAGTGAAAACTCTTAAGGAATCTTTAAAAATATTGGTGTTTAATAAAATACAGTTTACTTTTTTAATCTAAGTGCATCTAATTTCAAAATATGGACCATTCCATGTTTTGAAAATCTCTCCTGTGCAAAGAATTTGTTAACAACCTTCGTACTGTTTTGGGGCCAGAAACATTAGTTATCTTGTGCCCCTGTGTGGCCAACCTAGACAACAAATTCACTTTCACAAAGCTGTAACAAAGTACCAATGTGTCATGGGACAAACCAGATTTAGGTAAATCCACTGCTTTCCATTCTCAGAGGAAAGCTGCTAATATATTCTGCAATGGTAAAATTGGACTGATACTGCTCTGTACAGTTTGTATCAATTTTAGTCACAACGGATACTCACCATTATGCAGTGATGTGTTAATCTGAATATTGCCCAAAGCAATTGTGACTTCGCAAAGCATGCTGCTACAAATAGAGCATCTGACAGCACAGTGTTTGCACACTAAACTCTAAATGAAGAATGGCAATCAGAAAATCCAGCTCATCTGGTAACTAACTGTTTTAAAGACATATAAAACTTTATTTATTTCATCATCTTTAGTCATTTAAATGAAAAGTGTTACCACTGAAAGTCATAAGAAAAAATTTAGTCTGCAAAAAAAACTGAAACTCTTTTAGATGCTGCTTTAGAATTTGAATGTAATGTAAGCCCCAGTACTTTTTCAGAAAAGGGCTCATGATTTCTTTTCCACACTTTCTTTTCCCAGAAACATGAAGAATTTATTCCACAAACTAGCTATGTGCCAAATGCTAAAGAATGAAAAACGGTTCTTGTGACCTCCTGACATGAGGTAATTCTAATCCTTTTTCAATAGAAAATAACCTATTACACAGGAAATAACATTACAGTCCCCAACATAGGTGACACACGGTGTTGAGGTAAAGTAATAGCTCTTACTGCTTCAGCTAGCTGGAGTGGATAATGTCAGACAGAGATGTGCAGGACCCGGAGGAAGGCCCAGAAAGCAGCTATCTGTTTACACTCTCAGCATCATCTTACAGCAAAGCATTGCCATGTAGCTGGCAAAAGAGAACTAAACTGCAATATTCCTTCAACAAAAGCTGTTAGCAGAGGATAATTAAACCCATTTAAATGGGAAAATCAATATAACTCATGAGGAGTTTCATATCATTTGTGTGCTCTCACATCAGCTACTGCAACACAAAATATATGCAAATAAAAACCCAACTCACGTAAGGTTTCTATGGGAAATTATAAAAAGCAGTTTAATATATTCTCCTGTTAATGTCTGGTATAATATAAGAAAACGAAAGCTGACGTAACTGGCTTTCCTGCAACAAAATCACAGAATATCTAAACTTCTGGAAAAACTGAAGAATTCAAAGAACACACAATGTAAAAATTAATACGAATTTATTTTCAGGTACGGTTATATGCATACTACCTACTTCCCTATGACCTTCTGTTTTATATTGCATTTTCGGCTATACTATTAGTACGCATTAACCTGTTCTCTTCATATTACTACTTTGTGTAAGCAGCAGTTAATCATTCTGTGCTTAATGTTAGCCCTTATCTTTCCAGAATCTGACTTTTACTTTTTAGATGTAAAAACAGAAAGAAAACCTTAAAAAGAAAAAGGATTATCTCTTTTTAGCCTGAAAAATATTTAACTTCAAAGTCTGAAGTTAATACGTTATACCTCATGAAAGCAGAATCTTTTACATGCTAGAGGTATTTTTGTTTTCCTTATCACAGTTCTGAAACATTAACTCTTGATGCATGAACTATTAGTTTTTAGTTAGAGCATTACATTAATTGTGCAAAACTTTAAGTGAAAAATCTACCTAAAATAGATACTAGATTGATTTGATTGCAAAAAAATAAAATGGATTTTTTTAAATCAGTAAGACAACAAAAAGGACTAGCCTCTGAAATAAATGTCAGCAAGATTTTTTAGTGACTATTCAATAGATGACTTCTTTGAAGCCCTTTCATCAAGATCAAATTTAAAATACTGGTACTTATTCAGAAGATGGAATCTTCTGACTCATAACCTTAAATAACTTTCAACTAACTTCAACTTCTGAAGACACAGAAAACACGACTTAGTCTGTCATGATTACTGCTGCATATTGTTAAAAAACTGCCCTATGTTTTATAGAGGCCAAAATTGGTACCTAGAAAAACACATTACTCCTTATAAATAGAGAAATACTCTCATCCTAAGTAAGGCAGCCCATACTAGGTAGGAGGCTATGTTTCCTAACAGTGCTTTCTTGTTTGCCAGCCTTCTAGTATAAATATAATTCTAAACCTCAGGCACAGCAAATGCAATAAAATAATTCTCTGATGCCTTGTGATGTGAAACTGACACCATACACGTAAGTCTCTGGCTTTTGCAAGAAACTTGCAAGCAAAATACACAACTAAAAGCACCATGCACATGTATGCGTAAAAAACCCTACCAAAAAAGCATGCACCTTGATCTCAAAAAGCATGCACTTTGATCTGTAAAAACAGATCCAGAGAATCAGGATTTGGTTTGTAGCTGATTAGAACAGTTGCTAAGGGCTTTGTTGGTTGCTGCAGGCCTGAAACTATGCACTTGGAAACAGGCACTCTTACAATCACAGTTGGTAATACATAAATTATTGCTCCATTTTGTAGAGCTTCAAAGACTGCACAATACTCCAAAAGGATGTGAGAAAAAAATCTCATGGACTAAAGATTCTTATGTGTCTAAAAACTCTTAATTCATTAAAGTGATTATGATTACCAAAGATAGGTCTGTAACTTTGCATGTCTAACTAGAAATTCATAACCAAGATATCAAAACTTGAAAACAGTAACATTAAATAAATATTCAAATATTTATAAAGGAAACACCAGCAGTAAGGGAGGGAATCCTTGCAACAACATTCTGGGAAATAAAATGGTAACAGTTTTCTAAGTATTAAGTGCAAATATCACTGTAATTAAGAAATAATATCCAGTTTTCAAGGGATTTCTCTCTCGGATACAGAGAAGATTAAAGTGCTAGATATAGTCTCTGCAATACAACTTCCACCCTTTTTCCAGAATGTTTCCATCAGCGCACTATCTTTATAAAAAACTACAGGATTCATTTTCTTCCTGATCTGCACTCACACTCTTTTAGATAAAATTCTTAATAATTTTTACTGTTAATATTTAGTAGCAGTATGAAAAAGTTCTAAACATCATTATTATAGTATGTTTACTGAATAATGCCACAAAAGGGAGTCATTATTAATCCAGTTTAGCCTCTCAAAAATATTCTAAGAAATCAATTTAATAACCAACTCATATCAATAAACAACTTCTTCCTATCATCTCTAATTCCCACAAAACAATAGCTATTCATAAAAGGACAGCCTACAGAGCTGACTGACCTGCTGCAAAGCATCCACACTGATCAGCTATAATTTGGCCAGTTATAAAGATTATTAAAAAGCGTCACACACAAAATCTAAGTCTTCTGAAAATGAGAAACTGCTTCCTGCCTATTTTGCAAAAGGTATGCAAGAGTACTAATTTACAGCTCCCAACAAATTATGTATGGTTAAACAGACACATTTTTGAGCATTTAATCCTTTCACTGCCACATCCACAGAGAAATCATTTTCTCAGACAAATTTGCTTATGAATATTTAATATGCTTTAAGGATTACAGCTAATAATGCTAGCTTCTAATGGTAGCTAATGTATTTGAAAGATACATAACCATCTTAAATATTTTATTCAATCTTTGCTGCCTTTATTTCTGCAGATTGAGTTCTCATGTAACCCTTACATAAAACATAAAAGCACCAACAGAAGAGACTGACTGCTACCATAAAAATACCGATATCTAAGAGTGCAATTATAAAAGTACCCCACTGAAAAACATGCAAATAGATTACTATCAGCATAGAAAAGGTAAGGCAAAATGTTTCTTTTCTACTCACCTAGTGTTGTTCAACGTTTGTCCAAAAAGATCATTTTGTAAAATATTTGGAGGGGATGAGAAAACCCCATGAAAATGAGATAAAACAGAATTGCAGACCTGGCGCAGTGTCTCAAATTGCATTTTCTCTCTTTCCTTCCCTTCTATTTTTCTTCACCACCTGTGTTAAAAGTCATCTATTTTGCACACACCATCAAATGCAAACATGCCAATCAAGTTCCATATTTCTCCTGGTCTCTGTAAAAACTGTGCTTAAATGAGCAGGGGCTGATAGTTAATTGTACAGTCATTATTCTTCTAATTCAGTCGTAGAAGATTTAGTTCCCGTGCTGCTTTCTCCTGACTGTAGCAAGAATTCTAAACAGCAGTAAGCTTTTTGGGCATTCCCAGCTGAAGTGTGAAGCTGAGCTGCTTTCATGTACTCTACTCATATTTCTCTAAGCCTATTAAAAACACGCAGTGAATAGATGCTGTCGTCAGGAGTTTCAGCACATCTGGCTGCCAGCAATAAAATCTCAGAAGTAAAAAAAATGAGGACAAGGCATCCTCACACTGTTACTACTGTCTAAGAGGAGGAGGATTTCTGCATCTCCCCTCCTTCTTCCCTCCCCTGGAAAAATGACTAATACTGGTGACCATGTATGTAGGTCTTTTTTTTTTTCTTAGTGTAAAGGCAGCTCTACAGGACAGAAAGACACTCTCAAAATATTCTTCATATAATAAACAACATGTAGCACTGAGACTGTAACAATAGACCTTTTGTCTCACATCTGAAAAGCTATACCATATCTCACATGAGATAACAGGTTTTTTCAGTGCAAACATTTAAATGCAGTATCAATTCATGATTGAAGCAAACAGTATACATTCCATACATAATTAACCTGTCAGGTACTGTACATACAGCACCGAGGCAATGATTTATCATGCAAACCTGAACGATTACTAAAAGGAATGGTTGCATTATATACGTGCATTTCAAATGTACATCTTTTAAAAGTTTATTGCACAGAATCACCCGTGATGGAACTGAGCAAAATCAATCTTTTATTTGGGTGCTCCATACCTGTCCACTTCCAGCAAAACCCACTGCCTTAGAAGCCTACATCTCCAGTACACATTCAGAATAGAAAGTCAAAGAGCAAGTACAATCAGTCATCTAGTGGAACACATTGAGTTTCTGAAGCACAATATGCATGGTGAATACCATTAAAGGTACAGAAAATAAGTACCCCTGACTAAAAACCATATTTTTCCTCTTTCCTTTTAATGTTTGTGCCAGAAGATGATGTTACATAACATTACAGAACATATTCTATCATTGTCAAACTGAAAAACAGCAATTAAAAAGATTTTCCTTAGAATATTTTATTTCCTACCCACGGTTTTTAACATCTTAGCCCTAATTACAAAAACTCCAAATAAACCAACATAAAATGAGGAACATTATTAAAGCTCTTCCACTGAAAGCCATTTTAATCCCAGAAGATAGGGGAGTAAGCAACCTTCCAGCTAATTAAAGTGTTGTATGGATGTGCTAAGAAGGCAGTACCCATCCAGGCTTCTTTGGCCAGAAGGATGGCAGCTACAATACAACTCAGATTTAAAAATAAAATAATAAAATAAAATAAAAAAAAAAGAACAGATTCATATCAGGCCCCTTTAAAAGGGATATAAATACTCCCCACCAACACCCATGGTTTAGATTTCAAAAAAAATAATGGAGAAAATACAAGCTAATAAAACTGTTCCCAGAACTCATGTGGAAACCTACGAACTACTGCACAAAATAGTTATTAATAGCTGGTTTATGCCTACAGTATAACGTGAATTATAGAAATGTCTGTATTTGAGGAATGTATTACAATTTGTGGTTAAAAGTATATGCATGGCAAAACATAATCGTTGAGATCCTGGATTAGGAGCTAATGAGTATTTATTGCTATCTTGCTATAACAAAATGAAAACTTTGTACCTAGTAACCACCTTGCCTACATTACAGAGATTTCATGTTTGTAACATACGAAAATTTGCCTTTACATTCATTCCATAAAAAAGACATATTTTAATCTGCTGCGAGAAACAGAATTATCTTGTTACAAATGATTCAAGTTATTCAAATAATCATTAGTCTCTTATGCACCACTGAACAGTTCAGAGACAATGTTAACCATGGAGCAGGAACAAGAACAATATTTTATCATATTATTTCAACTATATCACCATTTTGCTGTGTGCCTTATGAATGGTCATCAGAGCCAAAATGCTTCTGAAGTTGCAGTCAATGTCTGGGTATTTCACATTTACCCTCTATGTCTTCATTTTTAGATATTTAAAATCAAAGTTCTAAAACTGCTGATAAAATGGATACATATTTAAAACTTCTAATTTTTTCATTTAATTCTGGAGTAAGGAATTGAGAGTACTCTGAGATATTCATTCAAAACTGTTAATACGGAAAAGACAAAAATAAAAGGGTACTTTCAAAGGCAAATACTCCATAGTTGTTACAGCAGAAAATTCACCTATAATGATAGGAGGTTTGTGCAAATACACATTTTTCCGGTTATCTGTAATTTCCATAAAGATTAAACTTACAGTTAGAAACACAGGGGTTTTTATTCAAAAAAATAAATGGTCCAGGATTTCTTTTCTTTCCTGACCCTTCTATAGCTGTCCAAGAGACCCGTCAGCCAATAAACAATTCCTTGCCATATTTACTATGTGGCCTATATTACTGCATTGACACCATAATATAGACTTATTACTAAGCCCTGTTCTTAGTTACTTCCACCTTTTCTAAAATACAATGGTTTGAGCTAGAAAAATCAAGAAAGAGGCCTAGCAAGAAGAGGCTGGAGGGGGTGGAACGAAGGACCATGAGCAGAGCAGGCTGTACCCACTGACGTACCCAGACTTTCAGAACCAGAATAGAACTGACAATCAAAAGAAGTTTGTGGAACCACACATAATATCATTTTCTGTACACTAATATGCATTGAGAACAGAACAGTATAGGGACTAGTTACCTTATGTCAGCCCTGTTAGTGATCTTCAAACGTAAATGTGTGAGCATTTTTTATGTTAAAAAATTTCCTCTGATGAGGGGCACAGTGATTTAGTGTCATTTTTAAGATTTAGGAAATTATACCCTCAGCACTCCCAGATTAAAAATCTCATATAAGAATTCTGGAAAATATAGGAGTTATTTTTTTTCTCTATTTCATATTTAACTTCCTTGCACTTTATATCTCCTTTTCTCTTCTTCAGGTCTCTCACTCTACATATTCCATATATCTGTATAATACAGATATATATACTACATAATACATATATCTGTATTAGAAGAAAAAGAGGTCCTATATGGAAAGGCTTCTTTTTTCGAAACACACCTAACTGTGTACTTGGACAAGCACTAGGTAAGCCAAGCATGACTCAAGTACTTGTGATTGTGGCATTTCCCAACATTTAAGGGTGTGATTCAAATATTTTTTATAGTGATTTTTATTATAGCATTTTGTGTATTTATACTTGCATATATATGTACACATACTTGCTAATTACGGTTCAATAACAACAAATTTCATTTCTACATCGGTTTTACAAAGGACTTCATAGACATGAGCCCAAATTGCAAAGAACGAGAAAACCAAGTACAGATAGTCTTAGCAACTACCTGACATGGCTGACAGCCTATTTCAAAATGAAAAGACAAGCCTGGGAAAAGCATCATTGGATCCATTAAGCCAGGCTATACAGAGCTCCACACAGAAACCTATTTCTTCAGACAAGATGAATCTTAATAAAACGCCTGCAGCTACAAGTACTTTGGAAGATTTTTTTCAAGAAAGCTCCCACGTATGTATTGATAATTTTCAATTTTTATATAACATTTATTTCAAGTAAAAGATTAAACTTCCCTGAATTTTATTCTAGAATTTAGAAAGCTTTTAAGGTGAGCCTATTATACAAAGGGAGTTGGCAATATCTACAAATATGTTATACTAAACACTACTCAAAGGCACCACTTTTTTATTAAAGCCGCACAGAAAAGAAATTTCATGAAAAGCTGTAGCTTAAACAAGGTAAAGTCATGCAAAACAAGGTAAAGTCATTAAAATTATACATTATAGCTCATAAGTCAAATACTGTTCTGTGATAAAAGATATTATCAAGTACAATTTGGTATTCAATTCCATTCTAATTTACTGGCTATTACGCTCATAAAGTCTGATGGTATCAGAGAAGAAAATGGTAGAGGTGGGTCACCTGGAGTTTGGGGGTAGAAGTGTACATTTTTAAATGAACAGAAAGTCAAACTTCTATTTTTTCATCTAGAAGCTAAATAAAACTGGGTAACTAATAGCACATAAATACTTGTAATGCAGCTGCCACTGCCCTTCAATATGCCCTTACCAAAGCATTTAGCTAAATATTTAGGATTTAAAAATTTTGGCTATTTAATTTTTCTCATTATGAAAAGAAAAAACATCTGAACAAATGGTTTTTAGACAGGTAAGTTAACAACTTACAACAGGTGGCCTTGAACATTGGATGGTGTTATCCAAGTTTATAAGACTACTTATTTTGGGTCAGATTAGCTAACTGATGCTCCAAGGTGGGACATGATTTTAAAGGTCTAACTTAGATTTAAGGATGGACATTTCACTTTGTATTGCAAGTGAAATGCAACCAGATTTTCTCTTGGGGTAAAGCCCATAATCATTTGTATTTCATCACATCAACGTTCAAAGGTTTCACAAGAGAAGTTTAGCAAGAACTACAGCAAAATCTACAACTGTAAATTTAATCACATAACAATAGCAGTCATAGAAGCAAGTATCCTTAATATCTAGGATAGGAAGTAATAAAGAGAGGGATACAGATAAAGCCCTAACCCCAGAAGGATAAAAGTACCTAAATCCAGGCTGCAGGGAAGCATCAGTCTCTGCCCAAGAATTGTAATAACAAATCGTCTCCTTGAGCTGGCACCTGAGCAGTCATTCAAAACTTCTTTTTATTACAGGAAGTCTGGCAGTTGGGACAGTGTCTGGGAACATGGAAAACTGAGTCCCAAGTTTCTCTTATGGTTTCCTCAAATATTCCCACTAAGTCTTCACCAGTACCGCCTTGGTTATTCCAGAGGGAATATGTCTTTGCTGTTGATGCTCTTCTCTCTCGCGTAAAATAATTAAATATTGAAAGAACTATTTAATTCACTGAGTTAAACATTTATTGAGAATGGAAAAGTGATACTGATTTTATTCCCTGGTAGTCAGGACACAGATCTACAATGGAAGATACTGAAATTCCAGCTAAGAGACCAAACCTTGCCACAGAAAATATCCACTAACAAAGTACAGAAATGCAAAAGAAAGTAAATTCATCTTCAGATTCAACCACCAAATACTGTTTTTTCTTGTTCGCATTTTTATCTCAGTATGTTCCATATTTCCCTGCTTCCTTGCTTTTATTTCTGAGGCATTCTGTCCCAATTCCTATATTTCTTTTCAATGTCCTTCTTAATCTTTCTCCTATTTAGCCATTTAATAATAATCTACACCCTCCTTTTAGCCTGAGTTACATATTTTAAATCAAGGATAGGAGACTTAAACTGGACAGCCTATTTATCTATTTTTCT
Organism: Nestor notabilis; assembly: GCF_000696875.1. Lineage (NCBI taxonomy): Eukaryota > Metazoa > Chordata > Aves > Psittaciformes > Psittacidae > Nestor > Nestor notabilis. The sequence goes on along the minus strand of NW_009934050.1, from coordinate 19,649 downwards.
GTCCATATTACCATCACCATAATTAATATGCTTGAGTACACTGGTTAATTTCATAGGGGCATAATTATTAAAATAGTTAAATTCCAGCAAGCTGTGTGAAAATCAGCATCACCAAAGGAGAAGAAAGACTCAGGATAGTGTGCAAAGAGGAAGGGTGGGTAGAACTGAACTATTACCCACTGACTGTGGCAGTAGAAAGACAGCCAGAATTTGGTCAGTAAATAGCCACATCATTGCCATCTTAAGTTTGGCAAAATTATCATAAGCAATTGGAAAAGGTGCTTAAGAAAGCTTTCTTGTGATCCTTCAACACAACACAGCAGAAATAGGATAGAAAAACATGAGATACCATTATAGGCTGTATTAATTCTGGTGATCATGGAATCACCTTCCTCTGCTATATTTAACTCCTTCATTCCTCAGTTTCTATTTCACTTACCTCTAATGGTATCCCATGCAGAAAGGACTTAACAAAGCTTATCTCCTGTTCCACCAGCAGTAATACCAAGTAATGAAATAATAATAATTTATCATTAAAACGAGCTTTACAAAAATAGTTCATCATCACAAACCTTGTAAGTACATTATCTATTAAATACTTTGGGAAATGAAGCCTAAGTGAGCAGGTTTAGCTGCACTTGATAAGATAGGGAGAGGTGTGAACCCCGACCCATTCTCTTACTTGCTGTGTTTTAGGGTGCTAGAACTTTGCTGCTACGAAGTCTGTTGAGCTAACATTCCCCGTAGCAGCCACTGTTTCATAGCTTAAATCCAGTGAAATCAGTAATAATGCTGCATGCCAACAGTCTCTGGATCAAGGCCCAAAAGCGCAGTTCAGCGCTATGCCTCTAGTGGGTTTCCAAATATTGGGACTGCTCTAGTGCCAGTGGAAGAAGTCTGTGCACTGTTCCTCAGTCATGAGCAGACTCAGCAAGTACCACAACGCTCCAAATAGTTAAGAGGATGCTTTGATTAATCTACTTATATTCAGGACAAAATACAAAAATAAGATGTCAATTTACGTTTTGCAACGTTACAGGAATCTGGATATTCTCATCTCTGAAAATTCTCAGAACTAATGTCATCAACACAGAAGGAAAAAAGGCAAGCAAATGCCTACTTTTTAATGAAAGAGAAAATTAACCTTGACATGTATAGATTCCTGAGAAAGTCAAGGAGTACAGGCTACATCAGCCTAAAAGGCTAGATGGGAAAAAAGCTTTGTACTTCCTAAGGAGGAAAGTGCCAACTGTCCCTTATTAGGTGTGCTGAAGTTCTGTGATGAAACCAAACAATTCATTTCCCCATGACTCATCATGGTCTAAGTAAATGACAGAAAAAATCATAATGCACTGATCAGGATGGCTTTAAAAATTTCTAAAAGGTAGCAGTTCTTTACAGTGAGGGTGGTGAGGCACCGGAATGGGTTGTCCAAGGAAGTTGTGAATGCTCCAACCCTGGCGGTGTTCAAGGCCAGGTTGGACAGAGTCTTTGGTGACATGGCTTAGTGTGAGGTGTCCCTGCTCATGGCAAGGGGGTTGGAACTAAATGATCTTAAGGTCCTTTCCAACCCTACTATTCTATGATTCTATGATTAAGCAAGTTAAACATTAGATTATACTGCATATTTACTAGCTTGGAAAGAATACATTTTACAAATAAAATATTTGGAAGCTCAGATTTCATCTTATTTTGACCAGTTATGGCTTATTAAATTCTAAGTCTATGAAAGGAAAAAGAAGACGTGAAAGCAAAATGCTAGATGACTTGTTTATTACAGTTTGAGTGTTAAATAATCTACATTTTTTAAAACTCAGATGACACAATGATAGGTCTGACTTTGTTCCATATGCAGATACTAGGAAATGTGCCATATGTTCACTTGGGAAATCCTGCTGTTAGGCTTAATATGGACATAGTAAAAAACTGGCACTGACCATACAAATTGCGCATTTTGGGATGAGTAAGATAGAGGGAAAAAAAAATAAATTGGACAAAGGAAATATGATAATTGTAATTTAAAAACCTTTTATGATTAATGATGATAGACTATAAAACAACAGTACTACTTCTTGAAATGAAACAGTAGCTATGCCACAGAACCAGATATACCTCCTAGCATAATTATTTCTGAACTATCTTTAACATGGATAACTTTGACTTACTGGTTAATGTCCTCAGCTCAATATAGATTATGGCTCCTCAAACCTCTCCTTGGAATTCTCTTTAATATGTTAGTTGAAAGGCAATATGGAAAATATTATTTAAATATGAAAAGGCATAGAATAATTGAAAATAATTACACAAAATGTTTAATTTTAATTATTTCTCTTATCTCTATCCTTCTCACCCTTCTGAATATTACACAATACATACAACTTGATAGTGAAATGAAAAGCTTCTATCATTAGGGCACACCACAAAATATAGAAAACAGCACAAGTTGCACCTTGAGATTTAAAAATGTTCGATGGAATACTGTTTAGTTTGAGGGATTTTCCAGCACAAGTGGAATAAGGCACTTGGATTTTGCTATTTTGATAATAATATTATATGCTGCGTGACATGTTCACAAAAACTAGTCTGAGCGCTAAGTTTTAAGTACATCGTTGCCCACATCTGTTCCGCAACAGAGCTCCAGTGCCTAGTTCTGCCTCCCTTGCCAAATCTGGGCACTTCTAAGTCTTCCTTGTTTAGGAATTCCATGCTTAAAAATGAAAATGTTATTGATTTTAGGCAAATTCAGAAGTTGAATTTATATTGTCTGAACCATTGTCTGAAGTTATCAACGGTGACACCCAGATTCATTCTGCTTAAATATAGATATCTCAGGTGTGTATTTTAGAAGCCAAGCCATCTTTTTCTTCCTGCATAATCAATAAAGAGGAGCATGTATAAAAAAAAAATCATGTGACCAAAAATTGCATGAGTGCCCAAAAATAGGTTTAATGAAGTGTTCTTATGCATGGCTAAGTACCTTATTTAGGAGGTATGAATATAACTCTGTAGTTGCATTTCTATTGCTGAGTCTGAGAACGCTCTCCAGTTCCTGCTTTGGCTGTGTTCTGACGCCATGTCAGAAAAAAACAGGTATGCACATTCCCTCCTATTTTCCTACCCGTGCATTTTCCCAGCATATAATCCAGGCATCCATAAATCTGCATGTTTTCTAGGAAGATTCCTACTGATGGTAGATCTCCCATATTAAAAAGGAACCCCTAAAATCTGTAGTTTTTAACCCACCGCCCTGACCTAAAACATAACTTATCTAAAAAGCTGATGGGGCAGAATTTGCAATTGGTACAATGCATTTGTCTAGTAAACGTAGAAATTACTTTTTCAACCTGCAAGACCTTGATTCTAGTTTGTACTAAAATAATTCATACATACCACTAATTTTGTTTCATGTCTGCAGGACTGGTGGGCTTCCTACAGGAGAAATACATCTGGTTTTCTCTACAAAATAAGGTCTGTAAATTCTGGGTCACAGAATGATCTTATAATCAGTTCTCCACTTTCCTCAGAATGTCTGACAGTTTACTGAAATGACTGTACATAGCTTTTAGTATGAATATATACATTTGTGCATGTTCATACATGTGGTATGAAATCTAAAAATAATATTTTTAAAAGTATTAGAGGAATATTATTAAGATGGAAGAATCAGGCAATCAGAGTTAGAAAATGTCTGAGACTTCATTTCCCTTACTAAAGGAACAGCTGCATTACCTGACAGGAACAGAGAGCTGTTATAGTCTGGTTGAATAAGCAGAGGAATACGTGTAATACACATTGATACAGCAGGTTCAGTATTCACTAGATGCCGCATCTAGCAGAATGTGTAATTTAAACTAGCATATTTCAACCAATTTTACCTTCAGCTGACTCACAATCAATTGATATTTTTTTTGCACCTCATTACAGTACATGAATCCTGCTTTATGCCTCATTTGCAGTTCTGGATGGTTCACCGATGAGATGTGTCTCACTAGTCAAGAAGTGCTGGCCTAGAACAGAGATTTAATTGATTTTTGAAACAATGCATTGAAAATTTCATCTGCTACAAAAGAGATTTCTATTCTTCACTTTCATCAAAAGTTGTCATGCCACCTTTAAAAAAAAAGAAAAAAAGGTGATCTGAAGAATTACTAACAAACTATTATGCATGATTAATAACATAAAATGCTAAAAACAGAAGCTTGAAAAACATGCATTAATAGTTTTCAGACATCTGTCTTCTCTGCTTTCGAATGATGTATTCAAGGTGAAAGTTGATTTCCTCAGTGCTCACAAGCAGATCACACTTATATTACTTATTCTGCAAATTATACCAATTCAGAAGAGGACATGATTAGCACAAAGCCAAAGGCAGAAATTAAATCCTACAACAGTCCACTGATGATTACCAACAATGCAAATGTGCTCAGCACAGTAATGATTGCAATATACAATCTCAGATAAAGAGATAACATTCTCTTTGTGAAACACACAGTTATCATACTCTTTGGATGAGATCCTTTACACAAACACTTCTTCGGGTGAGCAGGCTGATCATAAAGCTCCTTATTATGTAGAGAAGTTAGATTGATCTTGAAGCCCATGGTGGTTATGCATTGCAGAAATTGTCTTTTTACCCTGTGAACTTGGGAATTTAATTTTGGAATTCTTTTTAGTCACCTGGAAAATACCAGATGATTGAATTGGACCTTAAAAGGCCTCCAACTTGTATTGGGTGCCAATACGTCCAGGTGATCTGTGGTGGAAACAAATGCTAATGTATGTGTTAACTAGAAGACAGATCATCCTCCAAATGACAGTAAGATTGAGATTAGCCCTTTAATCTTTTGAAAAAGGAGCTAAGAGAACAAATCTATGCACTGGGTTGTTTATTAACTTCTGCTGTTCAGTACACTGGATAAAAGTCGGAGCCTTCCATATCTTGGGAATGAGTTCAAAGAGACTAATTTATCTTGCTTTCATGTCATTATAAGATTTATGGTCTCTTGGGTTGCTCCTATCTTCAGTTGATTGGAATACCAGAAGAATATTTTCTTGATGAACATACACCTCTGGAATTCATTTTCTTTGACAGTGTCATGGAGCCTGGGTTTTATAAACATTAAGGCAGTGTAAATATTTTACTTTAGAAAGTTTTCCACTTAATACTGAAGCTTTATCTTAGTGGAGCAAAAGCAGGTCCAGCCATTATGTTAAATGTTTTGGGACAAGGGGGCTAATTTCATAACTGATTGTTATCATAACTGTAAGGCTTCATGATACTTGGTGATATACCACAGTATAAATTTCCAAATAAATCTCTTTTTCAGAGAGAAAAAAATGCTTCCAAAAGAGGTACGATATGCCACATAGAGCATGAAATTTAAAATGCTTGTCTTGAGGGAAACCTCCTGGTTTAATTAGCTTCTCTGGGCTTAATTCTGAAAATAACAAACTGCTTTGTGAATATCTGCAAATGGGACACAAGCATTCTTATAAACACTTTAATTACTTGAAGGAGGAGTGAAGAAATAAAGTAGGTAAGAATAAATGGTCCTGATCTACAGCAGTGCATCAGTCTTCACTGCACTGTAGTCTATCACCATCCAAACAAGTTTGTTGAGGAGGAGTTGAGACACTACTAGTACTGGCCTTAATATCAAAAACTCCAGAGTTTGTTTTAAGTTAAGTCTCATCTACAAAATATTCGTCGCTTTTCTATTGTTTAAGTGACATATATTCTTCTTTTCCTTCTCACTCTGATTCTCAAGGCCTTTATAATACATATTCTCCTTTAGGGAAGAATCTTTGCCTAAAAAAAATAATCTGGTGCTTAGCAATTTAATTATTTTTGCTTTTAACTTTATTCAAAGATCCAATTTCTTGCTTCAAATATTGATACATATTTTAAAAATGAAAATAATTTCTCCAGTCATTGTATTTACTTGACCTGTAAGTCAAGCAAAGTACCCAAAATATACACTGTTTTTTTAAGAAATGCAAACCATCACATTAGATTTCTTTCAAGAATTCCTTCTTGTTCCGATCCCTCTTAATGAATGGTACAAGAAGATGAATCATTAGATGTCCATTTCAGGAACAAAATGCAATTAGCATCATAAGGAGGTGAAATAGCTGAACTAAATGTTGAGTTGTCAAATTTTTTATATTCAAGAGGTGAGATTGTTGAACTAATTGTGATTCCTCTTCTAGCTTAAATATTTTTTGCAGTTCTAACTGAGGCATAAAGATACAGCCAAGGTAGGTCCATTTTTGTCAGCCCAGCACCTTCTGCCAGAGTCAACAAGATTTAATTAAAATTAATCTACCTCTGGGAGAAAAAAAAAAAGGTTTTGTGCACTGATTTGGAACTTTAGAATGCAATGTAACTCTGAAACTTTCCAGTTTATTTGGAATTACAAAGAAAATCAGATGCTTTCTACGTTACTCTCATCTGCCTTGATGGCTATTTTTTTATTTTTTTAAGTGACCCTTAAAGAAGTCTATCATTTAAAGTCCAGGATTTCCATAAAGGCATTACAGAATAAAACCTCTTCCAGCTAAAATGCATTTCATTGTAACAAGGTGTTACCATAAGAACTGTTGCCCTTGCTGTTTTCTTTTTGCCAAAAGAAAATGGGCTTTCTGTAGCAAAGTTCATGGTTCATCCTATTACAAGCTGCAGAATAAAAACTTACTTTGGCAGACAAACTATATCCAGGGACCCATTCAAGCATATAACATCAGCTGAGAAAACACTGGACCAGAAACTGGGAAAACTGTGCTTGGAGCAGCTTAACCTCCTGTTATTCTATGAAGACGATACGCTTACTGCAGTCCTTAATAGCATTTCCAGGAAGCCCAGTGCTGCAGAAATGAGCATTTTCTGATGTAATTTTCTGAAAGACCAGGGCATGATTACAGGGCACAGTGCTGCACAGTGCAGAAATGTCAGAACAAGATGCATATACACAACTCACTGCATATCATACATATGGATTTTAAAAACTCCACTTTAAGAGTCACTGACTTCGGGTCACTTACATTTTCTAATAAGCTTGAAATGACATTGAACTGCACTACTTTGCTGAAACAGGTAACTATTCCCTTAAAATGTCTGTGGCTGTCTCCCTTTTGGTTAGTAAACAGCAAGGCCTGTTTTTACTGAAAGGCATAAAATTAAGATTTCTCAAAGCTTGGAAGAGAAAGAAGTGTCCACTTTACCACTAATCTGAAAGGACATTTACGAATGGTTGCAGAATTGTTGGGAATTGAGGAAGAGAGGTGAGCTAGAGATCATGAAAGAAGAAGAACTGGGTTAGAGAAGAAAATAATGATAATAAAGAAAATAATAATAAAAATATACCACCAGTGTATCTTCCAAAATGCTTCCAATATCTAGCCAGAGTTTGGTAAAAATCCACACCAGTGACAAATAGATGATAACATACAAAGGAAAATAAGCTAATAAAATAAATATATAACTAGATAAAGACATTCCAGATCAGCCAAAGGGACAAACAAGGACTTGGCTTGAAGAAGGGGCAGGAAAAGAAACAGAATAATCATGCTACAGACAAGGCAGAAAACTAAATTACATTGCATAATAATGTAAACTTAAATTGTGATATGGTCACCCTGGTCCTGTTTTCATTTTTAATTATATTTTTTCCTCAGATCTCACTTAATAAAACAAATTGACATTTACCAAAATTATTAAACTTGCCATGTAAAACATAAATAACAATTAAATTGCACTACAGAAGTTATTGCTTTATCATTTGTGACTTCTAGAGGCACAAAGAAAGATCCAAAGAAAGAATCTGCACCAGTAGCAACAATTCATTCTCATTTTTAATTTTAATTCAATCTATATAGCTATGGTAAAAAGTATGAAAATTAAAGGCACTCATAATTGCCTTCCGCAGATTCCAGAACCACTTCGCTGTCAGAAACCACAAACTCAAATATTTATTAAATATTAGCCATTTCCCTCGGCTGCACTCCATGGTGTAACTTATTCACCTTTACACACCAATTTTTTAAATATGAAATTGAAACAAAATCTGTTCTTTATACTTTTCAAGAGAACTTAGCCTCCAAAGAACGGAGCACAGCGCAACTAAGGATTACAAACACACAGTGAACTTGTGTGTTTGTGCAAGGTCAACAAAACAGCACTTTAAGAATACATGTGCAACCCAGAAAGGTACTGGCCTCAGTAATTTAAAAATTTAAATTAAAAATCCTAGTACCCTCAATTTTTTTCTTCTATTGCTTTCTTTCAGGGTCAATTTAGCTAAAAGCAAAACTACATTTAATTCCATAAATGTAAGCTGCAGTTAACACTTAGTCAAATATGTTCAGTGTTCTGATACAGCTAAGGATTATTAATGGTATTTTAGCACAGTTAAAGACATAGCCGTGATATACAGAAGCATAACACTGCAATGGAAGGCCAAGCTCTGCTTCAAAGATACTAAATATCAGCACTAAATATCAAGACTTCCCTGAGTTTATTCTGCTTAAGTGAGAAAAGTTAAATAGTAAGTGGTATTTTTCAGTAAGCACTATGCAACAAATATACATTTATAAAAAAATCAAGTGATCAGTAACAGTGAGCAAAATATAAACATCATGTTGCAATGGAATTATTTTTTAAAAGGCACTCTACAGTAAATTGTGAAAATGAAATTCCCCAAAACCAAGATGAGATTTGCTCACTGCAGAGAATGATTGTAGCTGAGTTCAGACTGTCACTTAAAGCTGGAATTCAATCTCTTTCTTATGTGTTTAATTAAAATAGCCTTTAATATTTGAAAAGAAACAGTAGCTTTAGCCTGTTTATTAAAGTAAGTTAATTCTGCTACAGTTAGGGAAGTTTCCTCTTCTCTCATCTCCAAACAGATTATCTCTCTCCAAAAAAGATCCCAAATTCTACCTACCATTGGTCAGAAGCCCAGTGCTGCTCAGTACAGATTCTACAGCTAGAAAAAGGCTGACTTTAAACAATAAAAAAAAAGTATTTTTTTTTCTAGTAGAACATCATCTGAAAAAAAAAAATCATTATGACTAGCTCATTGGTTGTTCTGTTGTTTTAGGGAAAATAAAATTGGAGGGAGGGAGGGAAGCAATTCACATCTCAGAAAAACCACACAGAAGCCACAGTGTATCTGCACGTCCTGAACATTGTCTTAGCACTGTCACTATGCACGTCAGTGAGAAACCTGTAAGACTAACACTAGCAGACAAACAGAACTGTACTAGCAGTTTTGTTTCTTAGAAGACAGTTCTGCAAAGGTAATAGAGTGAAAACGCTCCCCCTCTTCTCCAGAAGTTAGAAAAGAATCAAGATGCTACAACCCATTGCAACCTACCAATAGCAGGTAGAATCACAGTAAACCTGCTATAGGTAGTCTGGGCTGTTGTTAATGGACAGTCAGTACCATTCAGGACCTTCTTACAGAGACTTTGCATTACAGATAGTACCAAACTCCTTACCCACCCTTATAAGTAGGCATAGCTTAATCCTTGTCGTAAGTGTCTAATTATTTCATTAAAACTTAAGAACTAAAGGATTCCTGACTTTTGTGGACCCAAGGTACTACTTTTCAATAATTAAATACTGCATTTTCTCTGGCTCCCTTTTCATAAATTTCTATTGCTTCCTCTGGCCATAGTTATTATTCATTTCCTTTTTATGCCATTCCAGATTGAGATGAGCACAGCTTTAGTTTCTAGCTGAAAACTGCAATATCCATGAAATGTTGATCCACTCCCCTAAAACTATATGTAGAGGACTGACATAATTAGAACAGGAGTTTATGAACAATAAACTCGTTTGTTCTAAGTTATTACCTCAAGAATCATACAAGGAATACACTGAAATGGAAGATAGGTGGCACAAGACACAAAAGCAAATCTATTGAGATGACAGTTTTCAGACTGACATTGGTTTCACTTTAGAGCTCCAAGGACTGACTATCAAAGTGGTGAAAAATGCTGGAACGGGAGCAGGAAGATGAAGATAAAACCTTATTTGTATGCAGTTCAAATTCCTTTAAACCTTGAATCTTTAGTTAATATGTTAAAAATACTGTCAAGTACCTCTAATGCCCAAATTTTGCATCCTGTTCTAGCCCCAGAAAAAGTCAGGATGGCTCTTTGCAGCCATGCATAGAAGGGAATATTTATTCAATTTTAAACTCAACCTGCAAAATACTTGTACAAAGTATTAGATTTATTCATGAAGTGAAAGAACATCATTATGCTTTCTCAACAATTGTGGTTTCTTTCTACTGCAATGGTCAACAATGACTAAAAAAAATAATTCATGTTGGTAATTCTTACATAAAAAATTCTAAAAAGTTTAGAGATCCTGTTGTACTTAATCGATACTTCTGAACACAACCAAATCTGCACAAAGCACTGTCCATCTGAGTCTTGGATATCAACTCCGTTATTTTAAACAGCCTATATACACCATCTTTAAAAAAGTCAGCAGGTAGAAAAACATTGGTTAAAAGTTAAAACGCCTTTATTTTACTTGAGGTTGCTTTCAACTATGCTTAGTTTCCACAGTAAATATTGCATACATTTTTAAGAAACCAGGGCTAAAGATCTATCAACTCAGGTATTCAGAAATAGAAACAATCAAAATCAGAGGCTGCACTACAGTGCTCTCTCATACGTGTTGCAGAAGAAAAATAGTGATAATCTTGGGAAATGGCCAATTTCCAGCCTTTCAGAAAGAAATGTAATTGTCTGATTCTTTACGCTACATTGTCATATTTTAAATTGCAATAAACTACCCTCAGTGATGTTCTCAGTATCAGTTAATCATAATCCAGTAATTAAAGAAGAGCCATTTGAAAAAGATATAACATGAAACAGATGGACACACATTTTCATTTATTTAATTCACGCTGCTTTTTGGTGTTTCTCAGCTAGCTTATGCCTGCTTTTTCCTCCCTCCTCCTCTTCCCTCTTATTTTGGTCTCTTTTTTCACTCTGTTCACACCCCGACATCCTCAACTGCAGTCCCAAAAGACAGAGCCTACGCCGCCAACTCATACTGGCAGTCCTTCCAAGAACGGAAGCAAAGGGACTCAGGGGACCACTTTCATTCTACTGCCATTGGTAATGCAATAGAATAAAACCTTTAAATGTGGGAAAATGCATATATACATTACATAAAGAATACGTGCACAAAACCTGCATCTTCAGACCCAAGTAGGCTCAACAGTCTTGCTTGCAGTTTTTACTCAGAATAAGAATTGCTTTAAGAATAGAAAAAAACCCTGCCATGATGATCTCCCATAAAACATGCTTCTCTACAGGGTGATTCTTACAGTTAATGTTAAAAAAAATAGAAGAAAAGACTTCAGGAAGCCTTTAGGAAATTGCTCAACCTACAGATTTAAAAATTTTAACACTGCAATTATATATCAAATTATGATACATATTGTATGCATGACTTCAGTACAAAGATAATAATACGTTATCTTCTGCTCTTAACAGTGGTTGAATGTAATAAAATTGTAAGCCTTCCCAGCATTATTGCTGAGAATAGCAATTGCACAATGACATATACAGGTCCAAACTTAAGGCCTATCCCCATCCTTGAATTCTGGGATAACAGCTCTCAGAGACATTGATATGCTCCTCTAAAAACCCACTTGACCAATCAGACATTGATTTGGCATCAAGGAGAGTCTTTTTCGTTATGTCCAGCGAAGGAAAATCAGTTAATGAGAGAAATATTAGGGAAGAAAACTACTCAGAAGACCTAATCTTCAACAGCATGTGATATACAATGTAAACATTCTAAACATATTTGTATGTGTTAATTAGTGAACTCTAGTATAACTATCCAAATAAAACAGGAAAAGGATAATGACTGAGAAAAAAAATCTGGATTTAAACAGTAACACGTTGACTAGATGTGATCGCAATCAGCAGAACAGGTTTGATTTCAGGCACAAAGTCTACATTCTTCCTGCTGGAAAATATACTTTATACTGTCCATGTTTATCATGTAACTACTTCAGTCAAGTGCATATTAACTATTTATTTGTATATCACTTTCTCCCTTTCTCTTTCTGCATGCATACAACATAAAACACATTGTTGAGAACAGGAAGGGGACTGGAGGGAGGGGGTACCATCCCATTGTGTATGATACTCTCTCTCCTGCTCCTTAGCATCAAGTTAAGGGGCCAGTATTTCTCTGAGACCATGCAGATAACCGAGGAACAGTCAGAGTCACTAAATACTAAACCCATGAGCTGAAATCAGAGCAAAGGGCAACAGGCAGAATAAGTTAAAAAAAAAGGTTTAGATTGATTACATTCAACTTGTTCCCAAATAAGACCAAATAAAATATGGTGGAATACAAGAGGTGAGGGAAAAGGAAAATAATTTTATTAGCCGTAAAAGATATTATAGATGTCTAACTTGTTTCAAGCTTGCAGAATAAATACGGTAATGAGGTCATAGCTGGGCAGCGGAGGAAGGCTGCCAGATTACACTGCTCCAGCTGCCAAATTCTAAGACAGGTAGAGGTCTCTGGAGAGACTGATGGTATCACTTCCATGGAAACACATGAGCGAGCTCATTCTTCTTTCCCTTTCCACCATATTTAAAGTCCTATTCTGGTCTTCCTTAGAAATTAAATTTATTCAAGTAAGCAATTTTTACTTTTGTGTTGTAAAAGGTTGACAGCCTTCTGGTGCCTTTTGGTACAATCACATCAAGAAAAGGGAAGGAAGTTCCAGCTCCAGCCTCTGACTAAACTGGATCTTACTACACTAGCGCTGAAACAGCTACAGTTTCAACCAATGCCAAGTAACACTGAGATAAACCAGTAAAGAAAAAAAATTCTCATGCTAATGACAATAACTAACAGCAAGAAACTGAGAAACCATGGAAAGACTCAGGTCATCATGCAAAGATTTCACCATCTTCAATGCTATACACTGCAACTACTACCAGATGTTTTCATTCAGTAGTCTGAACAGCCACCATCTTCCATTAACCTGCTTTTTAAGCCCTGTTTTGGATTACTAAAATTCTGCTACAAAGCTCTGTCACACTGGAATTGTCATTTTCCATGTTGTTTTTTTAATGACAAGAAGTAAGGAACACAGACTGTTCATGACCATCTGAATACAATAAGAGACCCCTCAGCTGCTGCTTCTTAGGCTTGTTTCAAAAAGCCCAGTAAGTATCTTCTAGGCTACAGAATAAAAATAAAATTAAGATTTTAAAAGACAATGGTTTTGGCATAAATTCAGTGGATCATGTCAGTATAAACATTAAATGCTTTCTTACCTGTCTGATGTTGTGTCACTTGTTACTTGATGCTTTATTCCTGAACCATTCTTAATTGAGTCTTGTCTTGTGAGCCCCTGAGATCTGTTTTTGTCCAAAACTTGTGTGGATATTTCACCTGGTGGTCCTTGATACTGCAAATGCTCCTGCAGCTTTGCTTTTTTCTCTTGAGGTGCTTCCTCGTTCCGCAGACCTCTATTACCTTCTTGGTCAGGCTGCTGTGGTGCGTTTGATCCACTGTTATAGAACCAGGCTCCTGATTTTGTGAGGATTTCTTGTTGTTTTCGGCACAAGTTACATACCCACATTACCTGTTCAGACATATTTAAATGGAAAATCTTTTAGCTTATAAACACTATATACAAAGTTTTCATCAAGCATACATCAACTAATTGTTGCCATTTCCAAAGGTAAAAATAATACTATTTTAATTCTTTCTATGAAAATTACAATAGTTAGCCACAGCTTAACAAAATATGTCTGTAGAACCTTGGAGAAAATTGGTTTAGAAAAAAATACAAATACAAAAATACTTTCATTCTACTTTTGCTTAACCATTTATAATACAAGGGAAAGCCACAGATAGCAGCAGTGCAAATGAAAAGGATCTACATATCGACATTCAAATAGCAGGAAATGTAGGAGTTGAAAATTAAGAATTGAAAATTAAGACTATAGGCTGAGGCTGAAAGGATGATAGGAAAAAGGATAAAAAAATCATTAAAAATTTAATCTGTTCTCTTGCTAAGTCAGAGGAAGGAACTTTGGAATAGATTCCTGTTGCAAACAAGTAATTTTGTAATTCTTCAAGATGCTCTGCTGATTTACTTCAGCAGTGGTCTGTATCTTATATATACATGAAGAAGCTTACTTCAAGAAATTACTTGATTTTCAAAGCTATTGTAAACTAAAGCCATTTTATAAGTAAAGTAATAGGATATATAGGCTGGTGAGTCTCTCCACTTCATAGGCAAGATTTAGCTTTCACTGTGTGCTTACTGAATTATTAAAATGGTTACAGCTTCCCAGTTGTGAGATCATGCGCATAGTAATGAGATTTTTTAATATTCTAAAATGTACTTGCTTGCAAAGCTTTTTTATCCCATCACCTTAGTCACATGGCAGTGCAGGATATTGCTAATGCCAATTATCTGTAAGTTAATTTCACATTCGGTTCTTATGTTATATGAGAATAAATCAGAATGTAATCAAATACAACAAACCAGCTATTAATACAATGGCACTTTCAAACTGGTTATTGTGTTAAGATTTGGATTGTAGATAGCATTAATTCACTGCAAGTTTAGTTCTTCGCTCCTTATTTTTCATTTTTATTTAGTCTTAACTCAGCTCTCCTGTTCTTTATATATTTTTGTCTTAGTTCTCAGGCAAAATAGTATAATTTTTAATACCTATTCCTTGAATGTCTACATTTGGCCTTCAATCTAGTTATCATGCCTCCAATTCTAACCCTACATCTGCCTTCCTCTTTCTCAAGGATTTACAGTATAGGACATTCAAAGGCTTACATTAATACTCTGCATTATTCTTTTAAATGCAGCTTGCTTGATGGTTGAGTCACATGGAAAATGTAGTTTCTACCTCCACAATACATCTAGCTCAGTCCAGCAGAAAAGATTTCAGAAGCTGCAGTCTGTATCTTACTTTTATTCTCCAGGCAGTTATAGAAAATTTGGGTCATGCTGGCTAGTCAATTCTCACCATGAACACTTTGATGAAAGCTTCGTATAGAAGGCTACTTGGATGCAACGTTCATACACAAATGAAACATACTGACTGCCTCATTCACAAACTGCCAGGCTGGGGCAGGAAAAGGAGGTATCACTTGTCCATTTAATGGTGGCAATATGCCCCATCCTGGTAAACTCCCTTCTTAACTTTTCATAGTGCTGACACTCCATCTATGAGAACTCATGTCTGCTTATTCAACTGAAGTAGGTTAGATGTCCTGAGAACAAGGCCAATACTGTGTATGCTTCAGGCCTGGCCATCATTCAGACAGAAATTTAAGAGTAGGTCTGTTTTGCCTCTGCTAATTAAGCTAGAGAGTACAAGAAAGCTCCAAACTGAAATTTCAGCAGCAAAGACAGACGTACTTTTACCCTCTTTAATTGATAGCAGTTTAAAGCCTTTAATATTTCTGCCTGGCATGTACACAGCTGAAAGACATTCTACACTTTCCATATATGTGTCAGTGCAAATAAAGGACCAGATCTGAAACAATTATATAATTTGAATAACTACAAGATAAAATCTCCAAAGCTTTTTGTGTGCTAATTTTCCTTCTATTAGTAGATGTTAAAATGTCACAAAAACTAGACATCACGGTCTAAACACTTAAGCAGCTATGTCCTTGGCTGGCAGACACATTTTTTCCAAGGACAATGCACTCAAAGATGACCAGTATTATTCTCTTGTACCCAACAGAATGAGAGGTCCATCTGAATAAATATGATTTAATATCTTTTCCTCTAAGAGTAGAGTCAGGAAGACTACTCCTTATCTAACTTGACTCCTGAGCTTTTTTTTTAAAAAAAGAAAAAAATACTTAAGGTATTTCATGTCAAAGAAAATCGAAGTGTGAAATTGCATAAATGTATATATTTTTCAGATTTTTTTTCTGCCTTTCTAAGAGTGTTTCATAATAGTAATAGGTAAGACTTCTGATAATGCCTTATTTCCAATGTACTTTCAACACGGAGACTTGTATAGTGTTGTCCCAAGCAATTATACTTTTAGTTTCAAATCATCACATACAATGAGCAGAATGTGACACATTGTGACACACACATAGAAACATAAAGTTTATGCGCTTTCAGTGACCATCATGAAATTCAAGCCCCCAGTTAAGTACAGGGCTAATTAACTTCTCCATCTTAGTGTAACACGTAGAAGCATTCTTCAATTTAAAAAATGCTGGTAATTTACAGTGCAGACCCCTCAACTAAATGGCACACGTGTGTGTAAGACAGTGTTGTAAGAGCACAGATGGGAAGATGGCATATTCCTGGACAGGATACCTCCTTCTGCCCCCAGGTGCCTGCTACAGACTGCTCCGCAGCTCACACAAATGCTGAACAGCTCTGTCCCTGCTGCCAAGTCCCTGCCAGGACACAGAATTTCATGGGACTGTGACAGCAGCATGGCAGAGAAGGGAAGGGGAGGCAACACAAGTGAATTGCATGTTTAGTACATGCATTTTGACCTATCTGTGAAGAACAACCACAGAAGTTTCCCTTCTAAAGCAGTAAATTAAAAAGGGCTAATCCCTTCCATCAGAAATCTGCACTCTGAAATAGGCACACTACCCACTACACCATTTTCAAATCTAACCACTGTTCTGAAGAGTTCTATGGTCTGAATACATTTTTTACATGAACATCAGTGTTGCAATTTGTCGACATCAGTCCTTCTCAACATGGGAACACTGCTAATGTGAAAAGAAAAAAATGGACAAAAATCTGCTCTTCAACTTGTCTATTATTTAAGTACGAGATTAAAACCAGAACCTACAGTGCTAGTGGCACTGTACTAAGTGCATTTCAGTACAACAGGGTGAAACACCACCTAGTGCCTAGAATAAGAATTGCTGAAGTTCTTTTCAAATAAATGTCTCCTGTTAAGTGGGAGAACAAACACACAAAATACACCTAGCCTAACTTTTCATAATAACTCTGAATTTAATTTCGTTTTATAAGAAAAAAACTTTTTTATACAATTCTGAAAAGAAGTATTCCGAATTTGGAATAAACAGATTTAGCTCAAACCTTCCATGTGCTTTCCATTCACAAAGATTTATTCCATACATGGAACAAACAAGTTCTAATGCATTTGCTATTTCTTCACCATTTTTCACAAGATTATTTGTAATATGCTTTCACTTCTGCTCACACTGACCAAAAGCTCACATAATATTACTGTCACAAAATATTAACACTTTTTATTACATAAGCCCACAAAAATTCTGCAAAACATGCAATAATTAGATACATCTACACATCAGACATAATCAAGGCACAAAAAAATTACTCCTATGCATTGTCCTATAAAACATTACAAATTTGTCTATTAGATTAAATTCTTCATAACACATTTCACACACCATTTTAAATTCAGTAAGATGGGAAATATATTTATAAACAAATTACATCTATGTACAGTTTAAAGCAGAAAATGTTTAATTTAACAAAAAGCATATATATTATGACAATCATTTTAATATTTTCACATAATTATGTGAAAAGACAGTCATCTTAGAAAATACCAATCACTGTTCCCTTAAATATAACTAGAAATGGCCTAACAGTAACCTCTAAGAACAAAATGGAAATGTTTGTTACTTTATTAAAGTATAGATTAAAAAGGCACAGTGTATTTGATTACATATCAGCCCGAGTTTGTTAGTTTAGACACTGCAATCTAAGAAATAATAACACCAAATACTCATCAGCCTTCAGAACATTACTTTGAATTACAGGTGGGCAGAGGTGCAAAACCATACTGAATGTCTTCCAAAGAACAGGAAAGTTTAGTATGATGGTTTTACCAAATCTCTTAGAGTCCACCTGCTTGGCAGAGATACCCAATATATTAGCATTATATTAACCGTTATGCTTGTTTGCTAGTGTTCTTCAGAAAATTTCACTTGGTTTAAATATATAGGGTCGGGGGGGGAGGGGAGTCCTCATATTTTATACAAGATACACTTCCTTAAACATTATACAAAGTAACAAGAACACAGCATCAAAAGGAAGGGGGAGAAAAATGGAAGAGTAGGAAAACTCTTTGCTTGGGTCCATCATCAAGGTAAGTAATCATGTTTAGCAACATACTACAGTTAGTCCCTTTATTTTTTTCAACCTGTCTCAGATGTAAAGCAACATCGTTATATCATGAAGCAGAGCAATGTTTGAAGCCACCCTGAACCAAGGAAGTTTTTTTAAGGAAGAAGTACTTCATCCCTCCATTAGTTACTATGTTGTCTTAGAATAGATACTGCTGAGTCAGCATTGGCACTCAGAACCATGAGTCAGCTTCCTCCATACAGTCATGGAAGTTATGGTTACATAGCAAATCTATGCATCAAAAGGTCAGAGAGGTTCAGACTGGACATTACAAAGTATTCCTTTACCAAGAGGGTGGTCAAACACTGGAACAGGCTTCTTAGAGGGATTGCCAATGCCCTGACAGTGTTCGAGGCTTTTGGACAATGCCCTTAACATGCTTTAACTTTTGGTCAGCCCTGAATTGGTTAGGCAGTTGGACTGAGTGATTGCTGTAGATCCCTCCCAACTGCAATATTCTATTCCTATTCCCATTCCATTCTATTCTGATACCATACTTTAGCAAACAAAGATTATATCTCAGTATTTATCTATTCAATTTTACCTTGTTCATTCAACTAGACCTGTGGGATCCTACACCCTTTTTTGTCACACCATTTCCTTCTGTGAAATTAATGCATTAGTTGATAAAGTATATTACAGGATCCAAGACAATCTCTGAATTTGTGACTGTTATAAGAGTCGATAAAGATTTTGTACTTTTTCAATATTTTGCTAAGCCACTAGTCTGTGCTAGGGTACTGACTTTCACTTTCATACAAGTAATAAAGTTACAATCAGTTTGACCAAATGCCAAAATTGCAATAATGTTTATTAGCCCTATATCCTCATGACACATGAATACCCATCTCCCAAAATTGTATTAGGTACCACAAGGATTCTAATACCAGTATACTGTATAAAATGAAGCAGTTTATGTGTAAAATTACAGATATTCTTCAAGATCTATATAGCTATTTATTTGCTTTTTATGATGGCACAGGCACAACTCAACACTGCAGCCCAAAGTGTTTCTATCAATGTCAATGGAAATACTATGCAACTCCTGCACAGTGCCATGTTGACCATACACATGAGCTTTCACAAATTCATGAAAAACTAGATGGTGCAAGGAAATAACTAATGTGGAACTCGGTGTGACCAGTGTTACATCTCAGCAAATGCAGCTGCACTGCTTTCCAAAACAGAGTTTGTAAGCCCACACAGTGCTCCACAGGGCCATAATGGCTCATTAAATGAGTGTATTGGATTTTGGCATGACATAAACCTGCCTTAAGTGAACAGACCCTACAGCGTGGTTCCACAAAGCCTTTCTTTAACCTCAGAAACTTGCATGATTATGAAACATACTGAGAATGCACAGTTAACCAAGCTACACCTAAACTGAAGTTTCAGATTTTAGAAAAGCAAGAGAAGTGAAGTTTAACCAAGTTTAACCAAGCCAAGTGCAAGGTC
>NW_009934049.1:5321-22853 GCF_000696875.1 Nestor notabilis | reverse complement strand
TTTTTTTTTTTTTTTTTTTTTAAATCCCATGGAACTTTTTTCTCCTATAGCTTTTGTAAATCTTCTTCCCCTTGTTGCCTGGAGATTTAAAACAAATAGCTAAACAACCAAGAGTATTTAATGAACTCTGAATTGCCTCACTATTAACTGAGAATTTCTAGGTTTCCCACTTCCCTAACTGGCCTAAAATCACAAAAATAACCTCATCTTGTTATAATCCTATTTCACAACTCATTTTTCACTGCTTCATTCCACTCTAGACTGGATTTTCTTTCTTAGCTCTCATTTTTCTCCTACCACATATGTATCCACTCTTCCCCTCTCACAAACAAGTTTGCTCACACACCCCCACACATCCACTCTCACATACATCAGGAGTGGTTTACAGCTCAATTTGAAAGATGTTTCTTAACAGAAAAAAAAAAAGTTCTCATTGTTTCTGATGTGGAGCACAACTAACAAAACAAAGAAAGCCAGAGTGGGCAGTAAACCCCTTGTGGTCTGCAAGCTCAGTTGTGGGAAATGTGGTGTTAATTTTTCTTATTTTAAAATCCTCTAATGCGTCTCACAGAACTTGAAAGAACATTTTGTTTACTTAAAAAAAAAATAATCTCTTGTCTTCGTTATATGGGATTTATTTGAGTTCTTTCTTTTTCTTAACTAGGAAAGCTTGTAGGAAAACAGGATATTTGTCTCTGAAGCGGTTGTCTGCTACTTATTTCCCACATAAACTTCCTGCTGTTGCTTCTTCAGGAACTGCCTAATCCACTGGCATCCCAGGCCTTTAACTCTATTCACTATGCAACTGGTCCCCAAAATATGGGCTTTCTAACTGAGTTTGCCTTCCCATATCACTTCTGCCTCTAATTTCTTTAACATCCACTGACTAGGGCACCTCTCAAGTTTGCCCTCGTTCATCTTTCCTTTTTATAATTGTTTTGTTCACCTCTGTGCCCCAAATTTACCTGTTTTCTCTCATGCCTTTCTTCTTAGTACCTAAACTTGAACTATAACTGTTTTCTGTTGCAGCCTGTGGGAAAAAGCTCCTATCTTCTGTGGATGCTTGAGCACTGTCTCATTGCACACAGAAAACACTCACAGGCTTGCAAGTCTCCCTGGAAATTTGATTTCCAGGTTTTCTTTAACTCCATATCTCCATATTCACTCCTTTCACCTTTATATTAGCACTCTTGTTACAACCTTCCTTTCTTTAGTTTAACTGTTCTCTGTTGAGTGTGATAATACCATGACAAAACTTTTTTTTTTGATGCTATAAAATGCCATTTTCTTCCATCAGGGCAGATCACACAACTGTGTATTAAAACGTCAATGTACAAAAACCTTATAAAAATATCAACCACCCTGGAAGCAGGTGATATTTTTGTAATGCCCTGATGTCACAATGATTAAACTGATTAAGGCACAAACGATGAGGACATTCACTTTAGTCAGTTCAGCTCCTGGAATAGTCTTCCAGCCCTCAGTCTCCCAGTGTTCTGGATAAATGTGCTTGGAGTTCGTTGTAAAACTCCAGGTCAATGGCCAGCCGAGTACTCAAACAAAGCTAAATGTTCTGACCATGTGCAAAGCCAGCCCTCCTGCCTGTGCAGCCACAGGTGAACTTGTGACAGGAAAATGTGAGCAGCTGGCAGACCTACAGCAGATGCCATCCAAATTGGTCCTGATGAAGGTGAGCTCTTCCTTCTCACCGGTGGCATGTTTTCCTCTACTGCCTTGTAATTTGACTGGCTGCTCAGCACTACTTGAATTATCCATATAGTCTTACATCTGGTATAATTTGATTGGGGAAAAGGTTTCCAGCTTATTCTTGCCGGAAAATAGTAACAGTGCAACAGCCTGAATGTATCCAGCACTAACTACTGGGGATAGACTAATACATCTAACGAATGAAGCTAAACCTTCAGACTAGAGAGAGGAACAAGTGGCTTGCTTATTAAGTATGTCACGCCAGGAGCACTGCACAACAGCTTTCTGTGATTTGGATGGTGTGCCAGGACTCAGGGCCAAAACTTAGTCCTAACTGTTTAAAGCCCTGATTACCTGGGAGATGCTCCTTGTTCACAGTGTCACATACCCAGAGCTAGTGACGAGGGAGCCAGAGTGGGAATGCGTCAGGACGACGTTTGTGGCAGCACACTCTGTATCACAGCCTGTGTTGGCTAACTTGCTAGGCAACTTCTGAATGTAAGCTTTCTCAAGTGTTTGGGAGGAGGTGAGCTGATCTCCTTTTGAGAAGGGGTAGAACAGAGCAGCTCTGATCCTGAATTGTTATTCTGCCACTGATTAATTAACAATGGGAACAGTTTATTCATTAACTGAACTTGTCTGTTCTCTGCTTTAATTTGGGAAGAGCAATTAAGTACTAAGGTTGATGAACCAGACTGTAAATACACAAACATCTAGCCCCAGAGCCCTGTGGCTTTCATTATGAGGAGGGCATTAATACACCATCCATGTAAATTTCTTGCAATTCTCCTGCTAGAGCTTGTAGGGGTGAGGCTATGGAGAGTAAGAATTGTGGGTGCAGTGTTGGCACCCACATGCTACAGAAGCTGGGCACTGGGCCAAGATCAGTATGCAAATGCAGCTGACGCATCAGGCTCTGCATGGATTTAGCAGTTGCTATGCATCTTTGCAACTACCAATGGCCCACAACAACCTTGTGTAGAAGCGATTTCCTTCTCACCTTTTACCTTTATAAAAGCAGTTTGAAGTGCAGCTACTCTTACTTGCTGCAGTAGCAGAGAGTTTTTTTTGCTATGTATGTAAGGATTACTAGGTCTATCACTGACATACATCTGCCTTCTGGATAGAAGGCAGCAGCCTTTATTACTGTTTCCTATGCACTTTATGACATTGTGATCCCTTGCCCCTCTGCAATTCCTGGCACTCGGTACAGATGAGAAAAACACTGCCAGGTGAATGAGCAACTGGTGGTATCCTGCCCAGACAGTTTAAAGTTGCATGTGATTGAAATCTGTAATGATTTCCACTCTTCTGGGGGTCAATTGGCCAGCTATAGGCAAAAAGTGATTCTAGGTTTGAAAGGTCTTGGCAGATGGAGGAATAAGCTGCTCAATGGTCATTAACTGATACGGGCAGACAGTTGACTCTTAAAAGCTCTAAAGCAAAAGGCAAAGCAACCCAGAGGGGAGAAAGATGTGTGTTTTTCTTTGAATTTAATCTTTAGCTGCTGTTTCTTATCATGGCCCATTGATTCTGTAGTTAATTTGCGCATTTGGGTCTCATTTTTCCAGGAGTGAGTTCAATCACTCAGACTTCATTTCAGATTCTCATGTGACAGGTTAGGCACCTACATTGTAATTATGACCAGACATTTTTTTTTCCCCAAGGACTTTTCTTGGCTTTTTCTCATTGATGCCAGGAAGAGTTTAGTAACAGCCAAGGGGAGTTAATGTCTTAGTTACCAATCTACTTTCTTTACTCCTTGGTGAGATGAACTTGGGAAACTGCAGACTTGTCTCACTGTTACTTATTAATAACAGAGTGTGGTAGCACCTAGAAGAGAAGACTAGAATATAAGGTAGGCCTCCATTTGTCAAGTGCTCTCCTTCCCTCCTGGGCAATCTATGTGTGACAAAAGTAAAGAAGGCAGAAAGACTTTATTGGAGGTAAAGAAAAAGATGGCAACAAAGATGAGGGCAGAAACCGAATAACCAGGTCTTCCAGTCTTATCTGTAAGCCTGCTTTTTCTTTTCAGCCCTTTTAAAGAGGCTCTTTCTGGCAATTAAATTAGAAATGGAGGCCAAAGCCTGTGCATGCAGTGGGACAAAGTGGCAGATCTCCTCTCTCCTGTGAAGAGGAGCTGTCATGGGACTCCTGACAGGAGAATGGATATAGATTAGCCTCAGAAAGCCTGTGCAGAAGGTAGCATGTAATGAAGGACCTGAATCTCAGTGGCACTTCTGTCACTGACACAGTTCAGATAAAGACAGAGCATTTAATTACAAAAAGGTTTCAATTACATGAATTGCTGGTGCAATGTGTAGTCAAAAGCCTATATGGAATAGGTCCTCCAGGTGGCTAAGCATGCTTTCAAGATGAGATATTTAGGATGGATGAGACAAGAATCTAAACAGTGTTTGATGAAGATGCACTGCAGGGCATCTTGCTAAGAGGCAGCTTAAGTTTGTAAATAGGCAAAGGGAGTATTGACTCTGCTCTAAGACCCCCACCACAAATTAGTTTGACTTGTGACAACCACAAGCTGAAGTAAAATAAACCTAACCCTGCATGCAGCCTGTGAATGCCTCTCTTCTGCCAGAAAAAATGCTTTCAATTGTCTCTGCTGGTGCAGTATGATATTGAAAAGCCTTCTTTAAAAAAAAAAACCACAAAAACCCCCAAAACTGGTGACATACCACTTGCATAGTGAATAATGTGTTCCCCTTCACCTGGATTTTATGACTCCTCTTCCCATGCTCTTTGGTGTTTGTGCAGCAGACAGCAGCAAAGCTGCTTGCTCATTTCTACCCTGGAAACCCAATGTGTGGAATAAGCAGAGGGAATGAGCAAAGGGAAATTTGAGGTACAACTGGGCACTTGGACTTGAGGAAAATAAAGAACGAATGTTTGTCGTAGAACTTGCATGTCAGTGACCAGCCAGAGTACAGAAAATATCAAGCTCTACAACCTGACCAAGTGTGACAAACTCCTCTTTGAGAAGGGAATCTGAAACCTTACTTTCTCAGGACCAATCCAGACTAGGATTTGGGCATCATGATATTCAGCACAGCAATTTCCATCCCCACCCCCTCACAATTCAGAAGCTTGGTTACAGCACATGAATGCACAGGGCTGACTTCTGATCATTTCGTAATGAATTTAGCTAAGAATACTCTAAGAATAGCTAAGTCACGCCAAATGGATGGGACGAGAGAAAGCCTGATCCAGCCAACTGGCAATGCTGATGAGACCTGGGAATCTTACACTCTCTATACTGCCTAGATTTAGAGAGTGATCTCAGAGGTGATGTTTTGAAATGAGATTCAGCTTCTGAAACTGCTTCTGGCACATAAACGCCTGGTCTGTGTTTTTTGTGTAAATGCTGCTATTTTCTCACAAAACTTCTTTAAAGGAGGAGCAACCACCTTTGTTTCATGGCTAGATTACTCATTCAGGAAGTGTTAAAGATGAGTATAGACCTTCTGCCTGCAGTGATGTCATAAATAACTCTCATATGGGAAAACTTTCAGCATTTCTTGAGGTTGGGTCAATGTGCAGAGATTCACTGGAAAGCAAGCAGGAATACAGTATGATTGAATAGTAGAGTGATTGCACCTTGAAACACCAGATTGTTCATAGTTTTCAATGATTTGCTTGTTGTGTTCATTTTGAAGTCAGGAGCTATACATTTGTACAACTTCATGAAAAAATATGGATGGGAAGCTATTAGATGCTAGCATACCAATTGCTAACAAGTTCAAATTTACTTTCTCAGTGACAGGTTCCCGCTTTGAGCACTAGAGTGAAAGAGTGCTGGTTTGTCAATATACATAGCACCAGTAGGACCCCACTGATATTTCTAGTGGCCTAAAACAAGACAAATTAAGGAACAGATAACATAAGATATAAAAATGGCATAGTTATATCTGTTCTTCTGACCAAGCAATGTGACAAAGGAGAATTCATCAGGAAAGCAGTAGACTGGCATACAGCTGGGTTACAACAGCCAAATAGACTGAAAACCAGCACACCCTCAAGAGATGTCATTTTGTTCTTAGTGTGTTGCAGGCCCTTTTCTGTGCTCAAAAGGGGGGTCTGCAAAGGCGTATTAGATTTCCATGCCCTCCCCTCTTCTCACTTTCACCTGAGGGGTGATACAGACACTTGATCGTTATGATTTCCAATGACTCATGCTCAGAAACACAAAGTTAAGTTGATTACCAAACCATCATCCAGGAAATACTGGTGGGTATCCTCAGGAATTTAGGTTAGGTTCAGGTAAACATCCCTCACACTGGTTCTTCTGATGACTGGAGCAATTTGGTGCTTCCTGCTTTCTGTTTCTAACAACAAAGGTCCTGTTCTCAGTTAAATAAAAAAAAAGTATATACTTGGTAATAAAATAAAATTAAAAAAAACCAACAAAACCCCCCAACAAACCCCTCCATCAGAAAATATAATGATATACCAGAAGAACCGTTTATGCATTAAAAGCTTTTCTCAATTTTCCAGAAGGCATTCGAAGCTCATTAAAAGAGGCTTTTATTTTAGTGTGGTTGTGGTTTTTATTTTCTCTCGTCTTAAAACAGCTTCTGTCACAGACAAATCACTTTCTCTGGCATTTTCAAGCACATATTTCCTAGCAGTCATGCTAATACCATCACAGGAGGAAAGCATTTAACTATTGCTGTTTCACCTCTGCCTCAGCAGTGGGCAATTCTGACTTGCAATTGCCATCGATTACAATTTCTGCTGTAGGGAAATGCAGCCACGATACACCCCTTTACTTAAATAACGAAACCAATGAACTTACCTAATGATTAATTTCTGTACTATGCAAACCTATTCTTCTGCATGGTTGAATTGGTGAAATACAAAGAGACCTCCAAGTCAAGTACCTAATGATGTGCCCAAGATGAAGCACACAAACTTGAGATTTTCTTGCAGGCTATGTTAAAGATTGGATAGGAATGAGGGGCAGAACTATTTGTCAGTGGCATGGACCAAGTTGATTTATTTTATCTGCAATCCGCCTCCAATGTCTGGGTGCCAATCTGTGGTGGCCTTATCCACAATGTTTGCTATGTAACAGTCTTATCCAAAATGTTTTCAAGTCAAGGCAGAACTTCTCATTGCTTTTAACAGGTTTTGCGTAAGGCTCTGATTTGAACACACATGGGAAGCCTCAATTATAGCCTTTATCTCCCCACTTTGAAAATGTGGTCAAGGCCACCCAGCATGAAGAAGGCTTCCTTGGTGCCAACAGCTGGATTTTTTTATTGTTGCATCCCTTACAGGCAATGTCACTCAGTGAAGTCTGATTTAGTAAGGTACTTCAAACACATTCTTAATTTTAAGTCAGCATTTGGGGCTGTGTAAATCAGGGGAAGTACTTGGGTGCTTAAAATTAGGCAGGTTCTCACCTGAGTCCTAAAACATGCACAGAGTCAGAATAGTCATGACTACATCAAGTAGTTCTCCTTGTTACTACCACTACTAACCACTGCTGTATTACTAGGGACTGAAGATGGGATACTTTCCACTCTGAATGTTCTGTTGAAGTAACTGAAACAAAGCACATATTCACTTGGCAGAGGAATGGAAGAAAGAGACAGCTTTGAAGTAGGGAGTAGCTGTCAGGATTGATGCGGAGATAGTCACTGGCAGAAATAAACCCGTCGATGGAGAAGAAGTAGTTAAAGAGGACAATCAGTCTCAGGACTAAATACTCTGCCTGAGCTATTGCTATGGATGCAGAAAGTTAATAGGAGAATAGAGCTGAATTCCCTCCTGCTGCTATAGTCTGTCTGACCTGTTGTCTATGGTGGCATTATATTTAGTGCTTTCTTAGTGAGTCTCCAGAGCTGAGTACGTAGAAGCATTGTCAATAGAGTCTATCTGGTTTCCATGAACTTGGTGTGCTTTCTAGGCACACCAGTGTGAGGTTTTATAGGACACTGATGTTGGCCTGCTTTTTAAAAGGGGTGAGCTTGGTACTCTGTTAGCTTTATTATTAGCTGGGCAAGTTGAGCCAGCTCACAAGTTAGACAGGTATCTGGATAGGTGCAAAGGAAAGGGCAGCAGCTGTCTACAGGTGTGGCAGGGGGAGGGACTCTGCATCAGTGACTGAAGTACAGCCACTTCTTGCAAGGTAGTCGTTTTTCATACCTCTTGAGCTCAATACCTACCTTGGTTCATGCCATCTCTCCCTATGTAGAGTCATGCAGCAGCAGGACTGTGACACTGGAGATTATTGTGCAGATGAAGGAAGGTGGTTAGTGCAGCACTAGCGATGGATCCTGAGTAGATGCTGAGAAATAAGGAACTCTCATCTTTGTATAGAGCCTTTGTCAAGTCACTTTGAGTTTGTGACACCCTGTTTTCTTCTCTTTACAGGAAAACAATAGCTTTCTGCCTTCTAGAAGTCTTGCAAAGTTAAATGATTTCTTTTCCAGAAATTCAGTTGGTTTCAGCTTCAGAATTATCAGGTTTTTGTGCATATACTTATTTTTTAAAAAAATGTATGGGAGATGAGAAGACTGAAGGGTAGTGGTCCAAAACAAATTTTAGTGGTTATTACTGTAGCAAATAGTTGGATTTGGTTAACATCTGAACAAGACTTTTTTTTCCTCAGCACTTTTTTTTCTTTTCCCCACAGAAGAATGTGAGCCACTCTTTATTAGGTGTAAATTGTGTATTGCTGCATCAAAAGAATGATGTTGATTTACATGAGATCATGGCTGGGCTTATTCAAGCTCTGCTCCACTTTGCTGGACTACTTTGCAACTGTAAAGTGGCATCCTACTGATTTCTTCTGCAGCCCTATTGCTCACATCTTCCAGGCCATAGTGTTTGTGTTTCCTGATTTTAAAACATGATGTCTTAATTATGGTCAGAAAAAAAAAAAAAAAAAAAGAAAAAAAGACAAAAGGAAAGTGAATGTTCTGATTTGTCTTTTAACTGGAGTTCTTACTGGTGTTTATTTCAAAGTGTAATTACAAGAACGGAAATGACTATGCAAAAATGGCCTTTTCCTACTAACAATCTCTGCTGCTTGTGTATATTTGAGTGAAATCTGCAGACCTTTGTTGACATAAGTTTTATTGCAAGTCATATTCATTTTCCAGTCTCTATTACAAAATAGGCTTGCAGCAAAGGGCTGTTTCCAGGGAGAGGAGAAGGACAAAGGAAGAACCAGAGGGACCAGCAGCAACGAAGAAGTCAGCTTGTTGCTTCTCTTGTCACAGGCAGCTCTTGCTGCAGATAGTTAGCTTCTCCTGCCCCCTCGTGCCGGCGTGTGAGCACTGCCAGCAATTTTCTCGCAAAAATCTGCCTACAGAAACAGCAAAATAGAATAGACAAGCAAAGGAGCCTCGAGATACAACAGTTATGTTTAACAGTGTTTTGAAACGGAATTTCTTTGATAGCCATGGGCAGACAGCTGTCTAGTCCTGCACTGGAGAATCTCCTAAGCCATTAGAGTTGTTTCTCGAAAACTTGGTTCTCCAGGCTGTAGAACACAGAAGCTTCTGATGACGGTAGACCTAGTGAAAAACTCAGCTTATGTGTTACGTTCAGATTTGAAGATAAAAAGTTTAAACTGAAGAATGGTATCTCCAGGAATCAAGTGTGGAAAGATCAACTGGGCTTTTCTGCTTTACTACTTCCCTCTTCAGGACAGCTTTTGCTGCCACGTTGCTGGGTCCTGCTGCCACCTGGTGCTCTTTATCCCATCATCTTGTATTCAGGTGTCTCAGACTAGAGACCTGTTCTCCTGGATTATGTCTCTCACTACACTGAGATTTCAAATATTTTTTGAGTGCCCTTAATTGAAAAAATTATCAGGAAATTTATCAAACAGTTCCTCAGAAAAAGCATGGTAGTCAGAGGGTGAGAGACCCTGCAATATCTAGGTTTTGCATTCGTATTTCAATACACCAGTATTGGGCCATGTTTAGAAGACTTTTTGGTTTGTTTTTCTCAGTACTAACTTAGGCAAAATTTCACTGAGGTTAATGGGAGTTTAGCTGACCAGAGAATGAATAGAAATGGAATCAGGGCTGTGATAGGTGGTCCTTGTTTTTTTTTGGAACACAGATTGATCCATGCACAGCAGAAAGTATTAAAAAATAGCAACAGTTTCCTCACCTTATTTTTGAGGGTCAAACACTTCTAGGATGCAGACCAGGTTAGATAACTAGTGCTATTGAGCAAATACACCAACATAGGCTTTGATCTTATATATCCTTATATTTTGGGTGCAGCTGGACTGCCTTAGAAAAAAGAGCAAGCAGTAATACAGGACTGATCAGGAGCAGAGAGAGAGGATAAGAGGAATGGTCAGGAATACAAATCCTGTAATTCTTTTCGTAGGGGTCTGTCTTGTAGCATTTGGGCCTTTTTCATCATCTTTCTTTGCATAAAAGAAATCATATGAAGCTCCTGTCTTAAGACATGAAAAAAAATGGACGAAAT
Source organism: Nestor notabilis (assembly GCF_000696875.1). Classification (NCBI taxonomy): domain Eukaryota; kingdom Metazoa; phylum Chordata; class Aves; order Psittaciformes; family Psittacidae; genus Nestor; species Nestor notabilis. Next base: position 12,671 of record NW_009934049.1, on the reverse strand, counting down.
TGTTTCTGTGATTACTGTGAACAGATCCTTAAGAGCAGACTTGTAGGGTCTCCTGTTCTCTAAACTGGCTTTGTTTACTGGAAAATCTTCCTGCAGTCAGCAGGGTACCATCATGTTGTACAGTGGCACTGTAGTGCCCCTCACTGAGGGGTGAGCACTCAAATAAACAAAGTCACAGAAGAAAAATCTGCTAACAGATGTTAAATACAAGGATACAACCTCTATGACAAGAAGTCCCTAAGCTATGGATTGCTGAAGCCCATAGCTTTCCCAGGGGAAGTATAACAGTAAGCTTGCTATGCTGCTCTACCTAACTACTTATAGCCACTGCCAGAAAAGATAATCAGCTAGATGGATCTTCAGTCTGATCCTGTGGTTTTATTCTTACAGGGTCTCTTAATCTGAAACCCAATGAGAGCAAATAAGTTGTGAACTACAAGGAAAGAAATTAGAAAGCAATTTGCACAGTCTTTCCAACACCAGGCAGACCTGGCTGCGTATGTACAAGTAGCTATGAAAGCAGATGGATACAACAACAAATGGATTCATCAGATCCAAATTTTAAATAATTCAACCTAGAATGATAGAGTGTTGCTGTTGTTATTGCAACATTTTTAAGGCCTCAATTAAGCCTTGAGAAAGGGAGCCAATGCACCTTTAAAACTTTCTGCTTAATCAACTATAGCGAATGCTCATTTAATGATTGTCTTTCTGTACCAACAAGAAGTAACAACGCTTTCAGCAAAAGAAATGGAATGAGAGAGAAATTGCCTAATCAGCCCTACTCATGCAGTGCTTTGTGAGAGAGATTATTGAATTTTCAGTCTCTGTAGAATTTTAATGAAGCTCTGTCTTGCTGGAAAATACAGCCTTTTGTCAATAAAGTTCAATAACTCGACCACCCATGTAATAAGATGTACTGCCTGAAATCTTTCACTTGCCAAAGCCAGAGCCCTGCTGGAATCTACCTGAAAGTTAGAAGTACTCATTTGTGTTCTGTATTTTCCTACAGTCTGCATGCAGTAGAATTTGTATTTACTGTAGTGAAAGTCTGTTTACAGTGAGGTAGAGAAAAAATTCACATTTACCTCAGTGTGCGGTTGCTGTTCTAATCAGAATATTGCCCCCCTGAAAGGGAATACAATCAACCTGCATTTAGGACTGCATCTGTCACACAAAGAGAACAGCAAAACTTTTCACTGAGTTAAGAAATAATTAACAAGGCACTGAGAAAGACAGAACTATAAGCAAGAAAAGTGAAAAATGTTTCAATAAGATCTGAGCACAGAAGGTTTAAAAAAATCGGAAAGTGCAGGGCTTTAAACAGGTTTTTCTATTGAATAACAGGCCACCCTGCTGTCCTCTATGCAGCTAATTTCAAACAGAAATTCCATTCTGGATATTCAAGACCTTTTTCTTCATGGAAGGTTCATTGTGGCACTAATTGATTGCCGTGAGAAGTTGTTTTTTATTAATTGTCTTTTTTCCAGTGGAAAAAACTTTTGCTGAAACAATGTCTATGTTGATTCCACTCTAACTCTGGATTAGACTCCAAGATGAGCAAGAAAGGAATTAAAACTTCTGAAGATGAATTTGTGTAAAGGAAAATCCTCACACAGCAGTGGGGAGCTGGAATTTAATGAAACCAAGAGAAGAGGGCTCAGTAGTTCAGATGAGAGGACATGAAGTTAACAAAGAGAATGTTATCAGAAACCAATGGGACGATATTCAAAGAATATCACCCCATGTGACAGATTTGCAACAGCAGGATAAAATTTCGGTATCAACCCTTACATCAAGCTTGTGATGGAAGTGAAGAAACCTGACAAATACATGTCATGGAGAGCAGCAGGGAGTGTGAAGATCTTGTCCAAGTGCCCATAAATGTCTTCCAACAACTGTTTAAATGAAATGAAGCTAATACCACAAAGTTAGAGGGAGGATGGAGAACAGGCAGTCAAAGAATAGTAATGCAATGGATAATGTCCACTTTATATAAACAGTAGAAGACCAGAAGAGCTTAATGAAGATCCTTATAAGCTATGGAATTCTGTCAATTAAAATAGTGTGACTAGCTGTAAACGTTGCAGGCTGCTTTGGAGAAGAACATTTGTCTATTGCTTAATGCAAAATCTTGCAGAGGGATGCCAAAAATGGATTAAAAGTTTCACAGTGATTTCCCTGGAGGAAAAATGACTCAAAACCCTAGTGAACCCTAGTTTTGGGTAGCAGACAATACTTTTAAATTGGGTATGTGCCCAAAATTCTTGCTATCCTGACCGATATGGCTAACCAAGACATGAGAGGAGATGTGGGTAACAAAGGACTCCTGTTCCAAAACTGATCACAGGTAGCATTACAATCCTCCGGGAATTTTATGACATTCAATGGTAAAAATAGAAAGAAATGAGAAAGGGTGATTTGATAATAAGTATTAAGGAACACAGCTAAGGCTGTGGGAACTTGAATCAATGAAAGAATTAGTGTGTAAATGGAGGAAAGCAGAGGGAGAGAGAGATACTGGGAAAGAATAGGGAAAGTTTTTGGAATGAAGTGGAGATGATGGCACTGCTGAAGAGAGATTTAACAGAATGGAAATGTCCATTATGTTGAAAGCTAATCTAAGTAGAAAAACAGATTACTAAATACTTGCAGAAGAATTATTTTCATGTCCAGCCAGAATGAAACCCAGAGAGGGATAAAAAGAACATGATCTAAATTTTAAAAAGCAAGGACACATCTTTCTTGAGTACTTGCTGGGAAAGAGGTTGAAGTTGGAGTAGCAGATAATGTATTGGAGAAACAAAATTTATAAATAAGGTGGTAAAGAGAGTTAGACTTCTGAGGCCTCATCAACAGGCTGGTAAAGCAGTGTGAAGGAAGCAGCAATTTTATTCAATGTGTGTACCAGGAAAGATCTGAGTGAACAAACCCTAGAAAGGAAAAAAGGGAGAAAAAAAGGAAGAAGTACATGAAAGTTAATGTTTGAGGCATAAGACATGTTCTAATAACAATAAAGAAAGAAGAAAGGATTGCCAGCAGGACAAGGAATTGGAGAGGGTGTGGAGAACAAATTTGCATATACCAGTGTTTGCTGGAGTTAGATGATTGCCAAAGCATTTGTGGTTTATGTTTTAGAACAAATAACTGGGAAGTGTCCAGACTTAGTCTTACTGAATGTACAAACCAACTGAGATTAACTGGTTAGTAATGAATACAAGGTAAGAAACTCTTCCTCTGTACTTGTCAAGTGAGACTCTTCTATAGGTGGGTGTAGGTTAGCCGAACCTTTTAAAAGTCATTTATTTTCTGTATCTTAAAGTTGTTCAGATGATAAAAAGTGTTGTTGAATGATATATCCTAGGTCAATCACAAGACGTTCCATGCAGGGGTTAATGGGTAAGATTCTGTCGTTTTTGTGGAAGAGAGTCTGAAATGTCTATCTTAACGGTCCCTTTTGTTTTACACTACATTAACATGAAGTATTACATCTCATCCTTTTCAGATGGAGACATCATTCTTTATAAAATGGTGTATTCAGAGTATATAGTATTTTCTTAGTATTTCTTACTGCATCCCTTTCTATTAGTGTGAATCCTTATTGAAATGATATTACATTAAGCAGGTACATGGTTAATCTCTAGGTGCTATAAAGTGATGGCACCTGAGCAAAATGTTTTAAGGGAACTGACTACCAAACTGAGAGGATACTCAGAGGTGCCCAGACCTCTCTTCAGACCTATCTTTAATGCATAGCAGTTCCATACCATAAGAATTAGCAATCAAAGGACAGCTAAGCACAAGTGAAGCCAGTTACATGTGAAATGCATCTTTTTTTATGAAGCAGCAATCCCTGCTATGGGATGCTGATACTTCCAAGATTGGGATTCAGTTACAGCCTTGCAGATGACATCTGTGTAGGCCATTGTGGCTAATTATATATCTGAGATGCTATTTTCTTTCCTGAAAAGGTACAAATAAGCTGTGAATAGCTAGATACCTTGCTGAGTTGAAATTGCAGGAGATAACAAGATTTAATTACACTAAATGTAAGTTATCGCAAGCTTGTTAACAGCCTACATGAAAGGTAAGAAATGTGACTTTTATTCCTTCATTATGATCAATTGTTGAATTTACTCTTGCTGACTAATATGTACTTAAGGTATTTTGCACAAAGTGAGGCACTACTATATGGGTTAAAGGCTTGTTCTTTCTTCTCCTGCAGGCATCATTTAATATCTGAAAGATGTTGTTTATGTCCCTAATATAAGATAGTAAAGAAACATAAAGGTTAGTAATACAATAAAAAATTACATTAGTGAGTATGCAAAAGTCAATCCTGCTCTGAAAATAAACATATTTGATAACCTACAGCTAACTGAAGCTGTAAAAATGTATCTTCAGTATCAAAATGGGCAAACCAGCATCTGTTTCAGATATAACATACACCAGGACTGTATAGGAAGACGAGATTTGCACAAATATAATTTCATCAAAGAAGAAGCAGTACTGGAAAAATAACACTGTAAATAAGAGCCTAGGAGTATAGTTGACTTTTATGAACTGGTATTTTTTGCTTTGAGTTAATTTTGTTTCAGCTCTGAAATGAAACTCTTTTAATGCACCTTAAGTTTTACAATTAGAAAATGCTGATAATCATGTTACTCCTCTTGTTGCTATTTTAGTTTTCACTATCTATCATGAAAGGTTATTTTGGGGTTTTACAGAAAAAATACTGAGAGGTACCCCTCTCATGACATCCTCATGTTCTCTGTACAAGCGGACATTTCAGCTGCTAGCCAGCTCACTCTCTGTGTGCAGTATAAGAGCCAAATGAGTGACGGAGGCTGAAATAAAACTTGTTGTTGAAGGTGGTAGCAGTAGTTTAAGTACCAGCTAAGGACCTGGATTATGTAATAACGGCTGCCGTACATCATCACCAGTATTTCGGTATTTCACATTTTTCAATTCTGTGAGCATCAGAGATTTCAGAGTATGCAAAGTGATGTGAGCTCCATTATGCTGACAAAAGTCCAAATTGCAAACCTGGTTCTTTCTCCCTGAATGTCCATCCCCATCTTCAGCACATTATGTAAGGATCTTTGCCTTCCAGGCACAAAATAAAAAAGTGCTTAAAAAAGTTAGATACTATAACAACGACAAAAATCCTACTTGTGAATCTACTCCTTTAAAGTTTGCTTTTTTCTCTTTTATATTTAGCATATAGGTATCTCCAGTGTTGTTTAATGTCTGCCTTTATGATTACCCTTCTCTAAGAAAGTGTGAGTGTTAGTTGCCTGGTGAAAGCAGCGGCAAAGGAACTCAGGGTAGAATCCTGCTATCTTTTTTTTTTTTTTTTTTTTTTGCATTATATCCCAACTTTTCTTTATTAATCCTGTGCTAAAGCTAGAGGAGGGTCTTTTATTTGCTTCACTGACTTTCTCATCCTAAAAGGCACTTTGATTTGCATGGAAGGAATTGCACTGGGAAGATTACACACAAAGGGGCTTATATGAGGGAAAGCTGATTGAGAAAGCTTCTTTTAAAAAGTCTGGTCCTTTTAGTTTTGTATTAAACATTAAATTAGTTCCTTACTCTTTTCTGTTATACTTCTGTGCTTTTGGTAAGAAAAAAAAATAATATAGCATTTTAATATGCCATAAAATTTCAAACACATCTCCCCCAAGAATCTGCAGCTTTAAAGCTGAGGATAGATCCAAGGAGGAGTTAGATGGCTCTGGTCCTACTGAGATCTGGGGAAAGGTTAGAAAACCTGACCTTGTTCCTGTTTCCTTCCTGGGTGTTAGCAAGGACAGCAAGGGGTGGAGCGCACAGAGCAGTTGCTCGCAGCTGGATTGTTGTTGCTTTAGAAGGGAGGTCTTGCTGGGGTTTTAAACCATCCCCATCCCCAGGGGAACAACATGGATGAGCAGAAGCAGATTGACCCAATTTTTATAAAAGTAATAATAGACACTAATGTTGAAATGAGATAAATCACCTTCAGATGGGAGCAGTAAAGGTAATTTGTGATTTAGTACTCGGAGAAGCTTTGGGAAGGCAATCCCGTCCTCTTCATTAATCATTAAAAATCCTGTTAGAAAATTTCTTTGTCTGTAAAAATTGGAAGATGTAGAAATTTTTCTGTTTTCCCTCCATGCTGTATTTAATGTTGTATTTTTTATGTGTAACACTCAGAGTCACAGCTTGCCCTTCTACTAATTCTTTCTCCAAAGTACCTTATTTCTGGTGCTGTTACAGAATGATACTCCTGTTGCCTCCAATCTTTCATTGTATAACTGGTAGAGAAAAGAATAGAGAAGATGAGAAAAAGAAAAGGAAATATTTTATATCATAGGAACTCAAAGCACTGAATCTCTGGCTTGAGTCTAGCAGTAAGTCTTGCTGCTAATGAAAAAACACTTCCCACAGTAGTTATATTTGCTGCTTCAGTGGTCCAGTGGCCTACCTCCAAAACCATACACTTGGTGCAGGATCCTCTTCCAATCTGTCCCTACCTGGGTGAAGTATATTTTACTCCATGAGTGATATATGTAACATACATATTTACACACTGATGTGCTTTCTGCCTCCCACAGAAAATGCGATACTTACATTTGTCCCACTGAATTTTTTCTTAATACTGGATATAATTCAGTGGTACAGTAAAAAAAAACCAAAAAACAATCAATCAAAAAAACCCAACAAAAAAAAAACCCCACAAACAAGCAAGCAAACAAAAAAAAAAAACAAAAACAAAACCCCACAGACACCAACCTCACCCTCCACCCCCCCCAAACCCAACCAAAACAAAGCAACAGTTTACTGGATGTAAAAAAATGGAAAGAACGTGTAAATTTCATAATTACATAAGACTTAAGATGGGCTTTAGGTCTTCTCTATGAAGTTAGAAGTCAGGCTACGGGACTGATGGACAGCAGCAGAGCAGCTGACGTCATCTACCTGGACTTGTGCAAAGCGTTCAACACTGTTCCACACAACATCCTTGTCTCTAAATTGGAGAGACACCAATTTGATGGATGGACCACTCAGTGGATAAAGAACTGGCTGGATGGCCGCACACAAAGAGTTGTGGTCAACGGCTCAATGTCCACTTGGAGACCAGTAACGAGTGGTGTCCCTCAGGGATCGGTGTTAGGGCCTGTGTTGTTCAGCATCTTTGTTGGTGACATGGACAATGGAATTGAGTGTGCCCTCAGCAAATTTGCCAACGACACCAAGCTGTGTGGCTCGGTTGATACACTGGAGGGAAGGGATGCCATCCAGAGGGACCTGGACATGCTTGTGAGGTGGGCCAATGCCAACCTCATGAAGTTTAACCAAGCCAAGTGC
>NW_009934049.1:0-5294 GCF_000696875.1 Nestor notabilis | reverse complement strand
TCCCTGGACTTGTGTAAAACATTCGACACCGTCCCATACAACATCCTTGTCTCTAAATTGGAAAGACAGCAGGCTTCAGTGTGCACTTGTAGCCCAGAAAGCCAACCGTATCCTGGGCCGCACCAAAAGAAGCGTGACCAGCAGGTTGATGGAGGTGACCCTGCCCCTCTTCTCTGCTCTCATGAGACCTCCCTTGGAGTATCAGTTACAGTTCTGGTGTCCTCAACATAAAAAGGACATGGAGCTGTTGGAGCAAGTCCAGAGGAGGGCCACGAGGATGATAAGAGGACTGGAGCACCTCCCTTATGAAGACAGGTTGAGAAAGTTGGGGCTGTTCAGCCTGGAGAAGAGAAGGCTGTGTGGAGACCTCATAGCAGCCTTCCAATATCTGAAGGATGCTGGGGAGGGACTCTTTGTTAGGGACTGTAGTGGTAGGACAAGGGGTAATGGCTTTAAACTTAAACAGGGGAAGTTTAGATTAGATATAAGGAAGAAGCTCTTTACTATGAGGGTGGTGAGGCACTGGAATAGGTTGCCCAAGGGAGTTGTGAATGCTCCATCCCTGGTGGTGTTCAAGGCCAGGTTGGACAGAGCCTTGGGTGATGTGGTTTAGTGTGTGGTGTCCCGGCCTATGGCAGGGGGGGTGGAACTAGATGATCTTAAGGTCCTTTCCAACCCAAAACATTCTATGATTCTATGATTCTAAGTTCATTTGGCAGAGCAAAAACTAATTTTTACAACTTGTGAGAGGAGGGGCCAGTTTCTTTCCAAAACTGAACCTCTGTCTAGAGCTCTACATTTCTTCGGGTAGCCCTTTTTTCAGTAGTGATAAATATACTACGAAGGATTTCCTAAAACTCACCTAACTTTGATGAGCAGTTCAGTGAATATACGTAGTTATAACATGACTTTTAATGAATTAGAGCATTTTTTTTTCACATAGAATTAGAAGGTGTCTTTTCCTATAAAGTGGTTAGAGAGAATTAGCATTTCTGAATTGTCACAACAATTTCATCTCAGTCTGTAAGCTGTTATAGCCTACAATTTGAGAACAACTTAATTATGTGAACATTGCAATGGTAATAAGGAAAACTGCTTATTGCTAGCTCACAGCAGAGATTATACATGATAGGTAATGAGACAAAGCTGGCAGACAGTAGTAAGCTTGGTCTCAGCAGTTCCCCAGTCAGAATCTGCTGGATTTGGAACAGTGTGGACATGTAATGTTTTCATGGCCCTGTGGGTGCTTATAGATGGAAGCCATTCTGGGACGTGCCAAACTGTGCCATGATGTCAATGGATATACAGTATGCTTTTTGTCTCTTTGGGGCAAGACCTCAAGGATGTAACAACTTAAACTAGTATTTTCATAGCAGGATGTTTTACTTCACCGCTATATCCATATATACAATCTCAAAGAAGTGATACGGAGTTAAAGAATCTATCAGCAGTAGCACTCACTGAGGGTAATGGAATTGTACAGGCTTTCTGGCAGAGAGAAACACATTTGGGTCCTCATGTGCCTTTCTGGCTTATTTCTCTTGTTTCTTATGCAGGGCCTTCCACTACCTTGAGAAGTAAATGACTCAACATTTCTACTCTCTTCCAAATGGGCAGGATTAGTGTTTAACCCTCACCATCTGTTGTGGTTTAAACCCAGCCAGCAACTCCCAGGCACTTCCTCTGGGGTGGGATGGAAAGAAGAATCAAAAGAATGTAAAACCCGCAAGCTGAGATAAGAACAGTTTAATAACTAAAGTACAATATGCTACTAATACTACTAATAATAAGGGAAATAACAATAAAACAGTTATCAGCTAAAAGGAGAAAAGGAAAAAAACTCCAATAAGCAACAGCATTGCACAACACAGTTGCTCACCACCCACTGTCTGATATCCATTCTGTCCCTGAGCAGCAATCAGTCCCTTCCAGGTACCTTCCCCCAGTTTATACACTGAGCATGACATGCTGTGATATGGAATACCCTTTGGCTAGTTCAGGTCAGGTGCCCTGTCTTTGTTCCCTCACAGCTTCTTGTGTCCCTCCTCACTGGCAGAGCATGAGAGACTGAAAAGTCCTTGATCAGGGTAAGTGCTATTCAGTAACAACTAAAACATCGGTGTGTTTTCAGCATTATTCTCAGACTAAATCCAAAACACAGCACTGCACCAGCTACTAGGAAAAATATTAATTCTATCCCAGCTGAAACCAGGACACCACCCCAACAACAGGTGAATAAGGGTATCACTTGGAAGCTGAAAGGGTGCTGATCCGAGGCTACATGCTGCCCTCTGATCTGCTCCATTATCCCCATTATCAGGATCATGAAGAGCCCAATTTTATCTTGTGGAAAAAGTGATTGGTGCGCATGTGTTGTAAGGCTCACTAGTGAGACTTTTATTTGCGTTTCCCTGCTCAGCTGCTGGTTCTGTATTGTAGGGTGGACTGCCAATACACAGCCATTTGAATACATATTTCATAGCTGTATTTTCAGTGGTTGTGTCTCAAAGCGGCCCTTTCTGACTCTATTGTCATCAAATACCCCTTGAGCTTTGCGCTCCTGGAGCATGACATTGCCAGCCCCTTCATAAAGTAACAGCTGTGCTTCAGTGTCTGCTGGCTTCATGTGCAATTTCTGTACCAATAGATGGCTCTGCTTTAGTAGCGTGTGTGAGAATTGGGTCTGACCATCCTTATTTCATTCTGTCATTGCCTATTGCACTTTGGAAGGTATACAGGGCATACAGAGACTGTGTGGCTAGCATGGCATTGTGCCTCAGTTTCCATTTTTGTACTGTCAATGTCACCTTTCCATCAGTTGTTTTGGAGAAAAGTATGTGCAATGAAAGAAGACTTTCTGTTTGCAATGTGACATTCTTGTTCAGAATCCAAATAAGAGCTCTGCCTGCCACACCAGCTTGTATGATAACTGGAAGAGAATACACTTTTCTCACATCTTCCACATCTTCAGTGTCTCTTTCCATTTTCCTCTTTTTTCTTTTTTTTTTTCTTCTTTTTTTCCCCCCTGATGTTTTGATGATTCTCAGATTAGTTTGTAAGTCAGCAGTGAACTCCACTGTGACAATAAGGACCACCATTCAAGAAGGGTAATTTTAGGCCCCAGCACTCTGACTTAGCAGAAGCAGGTGGGTTCAGCTGCTGTCCACAGAAACGGTAAATGTCTTGAGAAGCTGCACACAAAGCCAAGCAAGAAGGCAATACAACATATTTTCCTGCAAATGCCTGGACTTGGCAGAACAGTGGTTGTGAAAGTATGCAATGTGCTGATTGAGTCTGCCTGAATGTGTGCAATAGCGCCCATTGCTCCTTCAGCCATAATGATGAAATGGGTACATTTTTTTTCCTCCCTCCCTTTCTTTCCCTTTGCAGTGTGACTTTCTATACTTTCCTCTTTGCAACCTCTTTGCCATTGGTCTTTGCCAAATGAGAATGCCACCTATAATGGTTACACTCAGAAATAACATTGCATACTATAATAGCATCTATGCAGAATAAAGCCATTATTTTTGAAAATGTGTATTCTGTACAAGGTTGGGTAATATGTCAAAGCCTTTTGCTTTGTCAAATGTGGAACTCCACTTCTATGTTATCTCCACAATGAAAAAGCAACAATGTGTTGCTACTGTGTATCAAATTTCCTATATTTCTTTCATAGTGATCTTCTGATATTTTTTGGTAAAAATGTTGCTTCTTCCTGTTTATGTCAAACGATATTGTCCAGAGCTATAAAATGACTGTACACGTCTTGCTGTTGTCGGGAAGGAGTTTGGTTTTGTCTTCCACTCTGCTTCTAGTTTTTAAGTTCCTTTCAGTGCTCCCTTACAGAGTTGCATTATCTCTGAATTTTATAGATGTATCATTAAGGCTTACTTGTTTAGACAGCTTTCTGGTCAGACAGCCTCCAACAGAAATCATCAGCTATACTGTTCAAATCTTTGCTCAGAAAGCTCCTCCTCATAATTAACTGTATCAAAGAATTAATTAGCTTGAACTGTGTCACATTTTGCAAAATATGAGACAATGAGCATCCAAACTGAGCTTTTGTAAGTAGCTATATGAACTGTCTCTGGGATCCTTTCCCAACCAAGTCACTGAGTTATTCAGCTATTCATCCTAATTTTTATGCTGTTCACAGTGTATTTGCTTTGGTGGGGATTTCAACCACTTTTCAAAATTCCAGATGGGATTATGGTCCCTTTGCTCTTTGTTTGATGCTTATGAGATCTGGCTCAAGACCCGAGTGAAGCAGGTTGTTGGGTTAAGGAACCAGCATAGACCAATTGCCTCCTTCTCCTATGCAGAGCTCTTGTAAAGTCAGATTTGTTGCTGCTGCTGCCATTGGGGAATGGCTGTAATCTGTGGCATAGCAGGAGGAATGCAGTCTCCCTAGGGAACCAAAATGACCCTTCCTGATTTTCTCATTACTTGCCAGGAACAGAAAGTGTGCTTCTTCAACAGTGCTCAGCCTTAGTACTCTGTTCTGAGAGCCCTGTTTCTGTTTGCTCTCTTCACTTGCCAAGCAGTGATTGCCCAGCCTTATCGCTTCACCAAGTGATTGCAGGGATCAGTGTCAGTCATGCTGCCTGACACCCGATTATGCCTGTAATAGTCTCCACTTCTGTAAATGACTTGCTTTTTGACTGAAGGCAAGTCACATTCATCGTCCGTGCCTCAGTTTCCCACACATAAAACATGAAATACAGACCTTGTCTGTTTGAAGTGGTAGTGAAGGCTGGTTAATATTCGAATAATGCTTCCAGAAACAGTGCTAATTATAACCTCTCTTCACCCCTTCCCTATTGTGACAGCACCATGGAGTGTAATTAGTAATAATCAATCATCTAGAACTAAATAAACAAGCCTTAAAAGGTAAAATGTAACTATTGTGAATGCTAGACACTAAAAACATTAAGAAGGGGTGGAATTAAGCTAGTTTTAGTGGGGGTTTTTTGATGATGTTAGTAGAAAAATCATGTACTACATGAATGTAAATGGTGAATATAGCCCTGGGAAAAAGAATTCAGGAAAAAAGTTCATAAATGTCTATCTCCAGTAGTCCTAAGAAGATGACAGTATGAGACCAATGATGTAGGAGGGAGCTGAAAGGGAGACTCTTACTCCCAGAATCAGGGCTGTTTCTGGAGGTGCAAACAGCGTGTTGTTAGTTAAGGTTTGATGCCATATTTTATCTTCAAGATGAATCTTGACCCTGAATGATGATTTATTTTCCACTTTGGTAAAAACCATTGTCGTGGTTCAAGCCCAGCCGGCAA
>NW_009934048.1:97328-103399 GCF_000696875.1 Nestor notabilis | reverse complement strand
GAAAAGCTGCTGATGCCGGGGGAAAGGGGAGACCCTGGTAGTGCCACCGGGCAGAAAAGCTGTAATAGGGCGGTTGGTGGAGAAGGAGCCCTGAAAAAGCTGCTTTTTGTGGGGTGTTCTGAGGTGCCAGACATGTGAGAGGAAACTGTCTTGGCCTTTCGCACTGAAAGCACCAGTAAGAAAAAGGGGATGGGAAATTGCTGAGGAGATACCAGGGGATAGCAGAGAACTTGTGGTGGTTGTGCCTGAATGATGAAAAGTCCAGAAGAAGCAGTAGGCGTGAAGTATTGGGGAAGAAGAATTTGTCTTCCCGTTAAGATGGTAAGCCCACTGCTTTCACGCATCATTACAGTAGAATGACTGCAAACAAAGCTCAGCACCCAGCAAGATGTCCCCACCTGGAAGGGAACAACTGCCCAAGAGCTGAGGTGTGGCACAAGAGCAGGAAGAGAAGTTGTGGGCAAGGAGAGTCTGCAGAGTTAGTGTATGTGCTGCATTTCACACAGCACGTGAAGACTCTTCCCCAGAATTCCAGCAGAACGAAACCAGAAAATTCCACATGAATTTGGAGGTAATTTCTGAATAGAGAAGAATATACAGAATTAGTCAGGACTGAGGAGAGAGCTGCTCAAGGTTCTTCAAGATTTTTGCCTTGTCAGCGTAAGCAATTTGCAGTAAATCTTCCAGATGATCTTCCAGCAGATTAAAGAGTGCTCAGTAAGTTAAAATAGTAGTGGAGATGTTTCTATTTTTGCAGTAAATAGGCTGAAGCCTGAAATTTTCATCTTATTCTTCTGTTTTTTTAAGAAGTGCTGCTGCACTTTCTGGGTAAAGTGCTCATGGCTCTTTAAAGTGCTTGATGGTTATTTAAGAAACCTGCACTTCCCCCAGGTTAGCTGGCAAATCCAGGAACTCTTAGCTTCAGTTACCTGTGAGATAAAGCTAAACTGCAAGCAGGAATATAAAATGCTGTGTAAAATGTAAAGTGCTGTTACTTTGTAGGAATTGAAGTATTACATGTTACAAATTAGACATTTTCTGCTTCAACATGTATGTATTATGTATTTAGAAGGAAAAATGGAAACACTTGAGTCAATTTTTGGGGTTTTGTTTTAGTTATTAAAAAAAATGTATTTTTAAGTTGTAAGGAGAAATTATATAAAGAATTTGAACAGGAGGACTAAACCAGCACACTTAAAGGTAGCATTAACTTTGGTTATCGTAGATTTATGTGGTGCAGTAACCTACACTATGAGTTAATACAGTTTTACCTTGGATATAACATTATATGTTCTGCATTTTTTCTGATGCCATCATCTTGGAGTCCATTTGGACTCTGCATACAGGATACAAGCGATCTTTTAAAGTTACAGCAAAGTACTCTGCTGAATTAGGATAATTGTCCATCTCAACCGATTTCTGTCTAGTTGACAGTAGTCAGAACTACCGTTTAACACTAGACGTCTTTTCTCTCCGAAGGCCTAATGTCCAGTGAATCCCCTCAGATTTACTTTTGTGAGTTTTGTTTTAACTGTTAATTGACTTCTGTTTGCATTTGCCACTGTTATTACTAATGTCCCAAACAGCACAACTAGAGCTTGAATAGACTGGCAAGCCTTGGGCACCTGGAGCTTATCCCCTCACCTCAGCTGCTTCCGTGCTGGCTGCTCTCTCCTGGGCTCACTGAGCAAATGGGCGGCAGCCTCCTCACCCTTGCTCAGGCACAGGGTTGCTGTAGGTGCCTGTAGGGAGCTAGCGGAGGTGTGAGCAGGGAGGACCTTGGGTCCTGCCGGCAGCGATGGGGGCAGGAGCCATGAGTAAAGCTCTGCCCCAGGATGTGGAGAATCACCTCAGGCTGTGGTGGGAAGAGTGAAGAGGGGACCAGTGGGGAGCCCATCCCACTTCGCCTCACCTCACCTCACCTCACCTTCCTCCCTAGAGCTGCAGCCGTTCTGGCCCTTTCGTCCCAAGAAGGAGAGGTGAAGCTGCGCCGTATGGACAGCAAACCGTGAGTGTGTGCGGGCAGTGGGGAAGAGTGGCTGGGCTCAGGGAGGTGTCTGCTCGGTGCCGTGGGGCTGAGGGGAGGGGTGGCAGGGGAGCTGTGCTGCACACACACTCCCTACAGTCAGGTCTCTCCGTACCCTCTGTGGTACAGACCTCTGGTTTGTTGTTGGCTGGTTTTGTATTGCTTTGAGTTGTTTGGGTTTTTTTCTGTCGTTTAAAGTCTGGTTTGTGGGGTAGAGCCGGAGGCATGGTGTGAGGGCAGGGCTGGGCTCCAATGTCACCCTGCCCAGCAGCTGCCAGTCACTGTGAGGGTTTTGTTTGGACCAGGACAGCTCCCTTCCATCTATGCTTTTCTCAGGGCCAGTTGTTTTCTCTGTTCTGTCAGTCCATGGCTGCTTCTGACCAGAGATGTTTTGCTTGCGCAGTTTATTGCCTGTTGCATGAAGCAGCAGTTGAATTTGGTGTGTACTGTAATGTGTCTCTTAACTCAGCAGGGCTCAGAAATAGAACTGTCACAGTGCTGTATCTCCCTCTGCTCTACTCTCCTGGTAGCAGTCATATATGACATGATGTGGGCTGCCTTGCATCTAGTCTGGAGGAGTCCTTACGTAGCAGGTAAGCAGAAAGAATGTGTGTATTTTTCCTCCTAATTATTTTATTGCACTTTGTTGTTTGTTCTAATGGGAAATAATTGCACTTAAAAAAATAATGAATAGACCGTTGTGCTTGTTCTGCTGTCCTGAAGTGCAGGAAGGTAACTGAGAGAGGAGAGAGGTCAGGTATGGAGGAGTGTTGCTGTGTTCTCCTACCACTTTATATCACAGTTTCACATTTGGCTCAAAAAGCATTGCTAGTGAAAATAGCTCACTCCATCCCATCAGCTGTGATATTTACTGTTGCATTGTACTGAGGATTTTCCCCCCGCCACTTGCCACCACAGACAAACTCATTACTGAAACATGAATAAAACAGAAGTGTGAATAAATATAAAATACCACATTGTGCATAGATGAGTTGTAAAAACACTATTGGATATGTGTGTTCCAGCTGTAAACGTAGCACGAGGAAATCTGTCATGAGTCAAAGAGGCAATGCTAAATCTCTGTCATATTGCATCTTCTCTCTCTGATTTGAGACCTTTGTCATCATTTGGTATCAGTACGTACTGCTTTGAAATCAGAGATCCATAATGGTATGTGCTGCGCCTGTTCACAGACAGTCCATTCCCTAAAGATGATAAATCTCAAGCAGAGGGAAGTTAAAGAGAGATAAAGCAGCTTGTACAAGGTCATGTAGAGGTCACTGGCAAAATAATTGGCTGTTTAAAAAAAACGGAAAGGGAACTCCAGTGTGTTCCACCTTGATCTGCACATCACTAGCAGTGATGGCACAGCAGCATGTCCAGAGTGGATGTCAGTGATGTAGTGTCTTCCTCTAGATCTGGTGTCACAGGCTTGAGGGGGGCTCTGATGTAACTCGTGACAGTTGTAGGGAAGAACTGCTTGGACTGTGCATTTGTTGGCAAATGTGGAAGGAAAAGAAAGATACTCATGGGTCTGTGTGCGCATCAGCGTATTTTTAATGGTCAGAAAGTGGAAGAGAGTTTGGAGCAATGTACAAACATGACATAAGCAACAAAGTTTTTAGTCAAGGTAAGCTTTTAAAAGTCCTTAATGAAAGCTAGAGCTGCATTATGGTAATCCAGACAAGGAAACAACTAAATAAAAGTCCACAAAGTCCCAAGAACAACTCCCAATTATGGCAATTCACAAAATATGCATTTTGCATATTCTGTATCTGTCTTTATCCCCTGGTTGTTGATTTGAAGCTGAGCAAGACAAAGAATGAAATTAACTTTCTATCAGACATCCCACTAAAAATGCAGTTTGTCTTTTATTTACAGGTCTCCCTGTTTCTATCTTCTGTTTCTCCGTTCCCCATACAGACATATACACAAAAGAAAATTATTAGGGAATCTGGATTAATCCTTAGCTGCAAAGTTACCTCGACTTTTTGAGAGTTAAATGCAGGTTTACTCCTCCACATCTATCTAAATAGTGTTCACTCTCTAGTCTCCTGTCTCGTCATTAAAACTTACTTTGTCAGTTCTTAAAATTAGTCTTAGCAACTTGCCAATGCATTTTTCAGCTGTGGTATAAATACAACTGACTTTCAGTAGGAATGGTGTCTAGTGAAAGGCTACAGAGGCAAACCTAGAGTCAAAACCAGAGTAAATTCTTAATTGGCTGTTCTGTTAACGTATAACCAGATTCCTTAGCTCCAATGATTTTTGTCAGTACTCAATGCACACTATGTAGTGTTTCAAATCCATCTCCAAATGCTTCATTCACACTGTTCGACATTCCAAGTACCACTCCTCCCACCCATCTGTCTGGCACATGAAATGCCAAACGCCTTTTCTTATTCGGGTCTTTGAAAAGTTGATGCAAAAAGAGATGCAAGGTGGCTCTGTCTGAAGTCCTCCACAGGCCACTGTGCTGGATGGGTAGAATCCCTGGAGCTTGCCTTAGCATCCAAAAAGCAACAGTAAGTTTAGTTCAGTGGAACCAGTGCTGCTGTGTTGCTGGCAGGTCTGGAAGTCTTTCTGGAAGGAGATAGAGCTGGAACAAGGAATTAGGTACAAAACCAATCATTGTGAGGCCTATCTGTCTGGCTTGATTAGGTGATTTCATGTCTCCTCTTGGCAGTTTTGGGGGATAAAAACATACCATGTGATTATTAAGGGTATGTTTGTGGTTAATTTGTGTAAGCAGCCATAAGGAAATGAGGTGCCAGACAGATTCAGTCTGATACTGCCTCTGGATGAGGGTCAGTACAAGAATTTATCTCTCTGGGTACCACAGGAATTACGTGGCTCTAAGAAAAGCTACATGCAGTTCTTTCATCAGAATTTTAAAAAAGAAAAAGTGAGTCCACCAGAAAATTCTGTGAGTTCAGTATGAACTTGTTTTATTTCAGTCACTCAAAGAATATAAAAACAGAGAGTATGTTCCTTTCTAACTTTGAAACATGCTTTTAATTATTACAGATTGGACATGTTTTGTTTAGGTATTTTTAGCTTACTTGGAAAATAAAGGCAAAACTTTTTATAGCAATCTGAAATTAAATTAGGAAGAAAATAGCTGTATTCAACCAGCAAATAGTCAGTGGGCAGAGCAGTGCAAATAGCTGTTTTCACAACCCTTGTTCAAGCAATGAATGAAATTCTGATCTTACCTCCAGTATCTCATCATCAATTGGTTCAAGTGGATCAGAAATGGCACATAGAGCCAATCCTTAAATCATCCATAGCTTTATTGCTAGCTTCATATGGATTATAAAATGAAGCAAGACAAAAATTATCTGATGTTGATAGTTAAGTTCTGCCACTCAGCATGAAAAACCTTGAAAGATGTTTTTGAAGATCGTGTGCAACTAACCTGGAAATACAAACATGTTTGGTAGGGGAGGTTCTACATTTTTAATTTAGTATTGATCTTGTTTGCCAGTGCAAGTACTATTTAAGCAAGAAAGTATTCCTCTAGGGCCTTCAAGTTAATACACTTGCTGTAGCCTCTTTATCCTGTTAAAATGAAGAGAATCGGATTGCTCTGCGTTGAACAGCTGCTTGAAGTCAATCTCTGTGTCCACTGTTAAGGGAAACAATATTAGTGAAGGGAAGCAGAAGGCAGCATATCAAAATGATATCCTCAAAGCATTTTCTACAGCTGTCTCAAAGGTTCATGCGGTATTACAAAGCATAGGAGACATCTGGTCACATTTTTTAATCTCATCAGTGTATAGAAAAATATTCTGTCTGTTTACCTCTACTTGTCAAAAGCTATGAAAAGCCCTGTATTTTTTGTGTTTGCTTATTAATCTCGTTGCTGTATGAACATACTCACTGATTCTTAACTATCCAAATGAGCTTAACATGTCGTTAAGTCACCAGCTTCACCCACTGTAACATCTGACTCTCTCCTGCTTATTTATAGCTCTTCATTGAATCACTTTGTAAAGTAGGAGATTTAAGAGTATTTTTATACTGTGTTATGGGGCATCTTGTC
>NW_009934048.1:71286-97316 GCF_000696875.1 Nestor notabilis | reverse complement strand
TCTTTCCTACTGAAGAGTACTATTGTACTTCTACTCAGTGTTAATGACTCTTCAGTTTGGTCTGTGGAAATACTTTACTCCTCCATGGAAGGATAATATTAACTTGACTTGTTCTGCAGGCACCACTGCAACTTCCAAAGGCTCATCATGCTGAACTGTTCCTGGTGCCCTGCCCTTGCAGGTTAACATGGATTGCCCAGCCAGGTTCACCAGTTACTGTGGAATCCCAATTAGTCCAAAAACATATTATGGAGCTTAACCTTGATGAACAAACACAGCAGGCTTTATTTACTGTGAGTTGTCATCTTGGCCTAGTTTGATGTGGCCATTTCTTTCCTAAGAAGTAATTAAAGCATAAAGACAGAAAAATATTCTGGCTTTTGTTTTGCCCAGAGGACAACATATTCTATGCTGTTGTGACATTAAACTGCATTTCTTGATCCAAGGCATTTCATTTAAATTGGCAGCGTATTGGCCAATGTATTCATTCACATGATCGTATTTCTGAGGGCTGCATAAGCTATGCTGTTATCCGTGAGGAGTATTTTTGTTGCCTATCTTTCGTTACCTATTTTGCCAGAGGTCCATATGAAGTCTCTTCATTTATACTGCATAACTAGTTGAATCTGGTATTTTTTTTCAGTCTCTCCTTCTACTTCTGGACCAACCGTAGACCCCTGTATGATATCCAGTCTCTGTCCTCTTCCATCTCTGCTAGGAAAACAAACTGTTCTTTTTGGAGATTGTATTTGGAGAATGTCCCACTGTTGCAAGTCATTTCTTCCTAACCCTATTTGCTGTAGCCTGAAGGAGTTTGTCTGAGCAAGGACCAATTTTCTTGCTACCTAAACTCTGCATGTACAAAAGAAGATGAGTAATAGCTGTACTGTTTGTTACATTAAAATGTTGGACCTGCTTTGTGCTTTTCCAATTGCTAGGTCATACCCACAAAGTAAACACTGTCCTTTACAAGGCAGAATTCTGGCTGTAGATCCTGGACTAGAAATGACATCTCCGCCATGCCTGAAATCTGGGATAACAACTATGGAAAGGCAGGTTAATGCCCATGTGCGTTGCTATGCAATGGGAACAGGAATACCCTTCAACATTCGTGTTGTTGAAATCATGTGGTCTAAACTGATCACATTCCCTGGCATCAAAGCAGCAGCATTAAAATGGTTTTAGTAAGTCTTCCAAGTTGTATGAATTGCTGAGTTAGCTTGAGAAACCATTGAGCTGAATCTATAAACTGATGGGAGAAATGAAGCTTAAATAACATTTGCCCCAGTGTTGTACTGGGATACAGTCACACAAGAGCTTGAAACCTTAATTCTAGGCAGTTCTTTGAAAAGACACAGTTTAGCATCTTGTGAAGTCAAAAATTTTGGTCTGTCTTTCTAGCCTTAATACACCTGTTGTGCCTTGAATATTGCAAGATCTAACCTGAGTTTATAGAGTATATTTCATTTCTTGCAATCTTCTCACACAAACTTTAACTTAGTTAAAACAACAGCCAAATAACCCAGTTTTCCCCTCCATAGTGAGCGAGGCGTCTGGTGTTTAACTGAGAACTATGCTACCACAACAATCTCACATCTCCTCCCCAGTACACTTGCTTTGTTGACAGCCCTGCAGCATAGACACAGAATTTACATGGCGTTAGAGATGGGGCCAGAGCAGGTGGTGTGTTTCGATAAAGCCAGGTTCCTAACCATCAGTAGAGGTTGGTTCATGCTGTACACGGTGAGAAGAAGGGTTTGCTCCATTTCTCCTCAGGTGATGACGGCACCATCTACGAACTATTTCATTACTAAATGAAAATTAATGACCTGTTTTGTCACAGTGGGACTTCTTTTTCCCTGTGTGTCGATATCTATGCCTTTACTTTCATTGCAAAGGTATAGTGACCTAGTCTGGTGTCTGATGTGGTACCCTGTATGGATTGGTGTCTGTTCCTGGAAGGAGGTATGTTGGAGCCAGCCCAAGCAGAGCTATTGGTATTAGGCTTATGCCGTATGTATGTTTTGTCTCAAGGGTTTTCATGTCAGTACTTGAAAACTGTGTTATGCTGGAGGGATGCCATCTGCAGCTCCCAAAAGAGCAACTAATGAATGTGCCAGTTCCTTCCCGAAATGGTGCAAGAGTGCCCATCCCACCTGCGTAAACAGAGCCTGTGCTTCTAATAGACCAGAGTCTCTGGCAGCATGCAGCTCTGACTACTGAAAACAGGCCTCTCCCCTGTTCAGGCAGTGAACGGGCCTGGCACGGGGGACTTTTGGGGAGCCTGTTGGTTTCCAGGTTCTAGATGCTTTATTTTTCCAAGTCTAACACACCCTCACAACTCACACAAATTACATATTTATCAGTATGTGACAGCAATAAATTTCCCTTTCTAGCTTACCTGCAGCAAAAATAGTAAAGCATTGACATAGACTGGGAAATCATATCGGAGTGCTTTTATTGACACTCACCCTAGAGGTAAATTATGTTTTGCCAGGGCTTCAAATGGAGCAATTTGTTATGATTTGATAAAACAGTCTGGTTTTCATTCCTCAAAATCGTTTTTTCCAGCCCTGTTCTTTGTTTTTGCAACCCTGCTCTCCACTTAGCCAGCACTTTTGAACTCAGCACTAGTAGGGAGCCTGTCCTGAAAAAGCAGAAGAGAGCAGGAAGTCCAGCACTTTGCTGGAAAATGAACAGACAGCAGCTCTGTCATGTTTTAAGAAAGCAGAGAATTGCATCCTTGTAAAAGGTGACCTACAGGTGATTTTCTTTGTTCTGGGACTGGCTGGCAAGAACCACAGGGGTGAGCTCCATTAGCAGCAGAGGGTATTAACTCAAGAACTAGTTAAATGGCTCTCTAGAAAAACTGATGAAACTGACATCACCTTTTTCTGTAAAAAGGTTCAAGTTTGCCTTAAAAACAAAGCAAAAAGACCCCCAAGTAGCCTTTTAATGTGCCAGCTTTGGGTTACCAAAGCATTCGGCTTTGTTCCAAAACCATGAAAAAATAGTTCGATATTGCCATACTGTATGACATAAGGTAATAAGGTAATGTCAATGGTATAACATTACCTTATGTCAACATGATCAGGTTTTTGATGCTGGTATGTCCTGAAGGTCATATATTGTGTCAATCCCATTTAAAAAAATCATTTTCTGAAGTGCCTGCTCTTACATCTTCTGCATACCAGAGATACCTGATGGCCCTGGCCTACACTTGCTCCAGGATGACTGGGTGTTGGATGCTTTTGGTGTCTTAATGGAGTCTTCCCATGGGGTCTGATGATGAGTTTGAAGTACAGCACAAGCGCAAGAGCATCCCATACCGCTCCTATCTGAATAGTTTCACAGACGTCAGGTTGGGAATAGAGCTATGCTTTGTTCCCCCTCTGCTGTTCAGTCATCCAGTGTGTTTTTCTGGTTGAAGTGTTTTGAAGAGCTGTTGAGGGATTCTGCAGCCATGTTAGCTCTTATGTAAAAGAGCTTTGAAGAGCAATCTGTTTCTCTCATTTATTCTCCCCCCGTGACTCTCACACTCAGGTGCTGATGTGGCCGTAGTGATTCCGTTTTAAAAAGGGTTGTTTAGTGATACAGTTAAAACACAAGCAATACATTCTAAAGCTCTCTGGGATAGTACCTAGTATTTGTCAATACCTTCACATTATCTCATATTGTCTCTCATGCTTAGAGCAAACTTTGTGTTACAGTATCTTTGGGGGACAAGGTGTGACAGGTTTCTAAGCACTGAGTCCTAGAGGCAAGTACTGATCTGGTGGTGCCCTTCATTGGCTCCATGCCCTGGTCATGTTTTTGCTGTGCTTGGCGTGTTATGAGTCGGGATCCCTGCAGGATCTGGTGGTGGTCTCTTTCCAGCCCTGTGTGTTGTCCTGACTTGCGTTATAGGTTATGAAGAATATTATATATTGTGAAGAAGGTGACGTCTTCCTATATGAGATATCTGCATTTCAGAAGCTTGTGCAGTTGGTGACTCCCCTGTGGAAAGAGGGATGCACCACCATGTCTGAGTGGTCGTGTGGTGAATGGGATGATGTAAACACCAAGATGGCATAATTGAGTGGCCGCAGCTGGGGAGCTTTGATGATTCTGTATGTGCGTGTGTGCATGTAGGAAGAAGGGGATGATGTATCTAAGTCATCACTCCCAAGGAAAATGTGGCTACAGGATGACTTTTAATTTGGTTGGAGATGTAGGCAGGGAGGCAGCATATGTGAAAATTTTACTGTTTTTTTTCCTTTTTTCCCTCTTATATCTGGCATATAAACAGGGAAAGTCAGTATAAGAATGCCTGTGTGCCTGTAATTTCTGCTATTTCATTTAATTACTGCTTTATTTCTAGTGAGGAAACACTTTCCTGCTCTATAAAATACCATCTAATGCATATATTTAAAGCAGTGACTAGCTAGTTCTCTGTAGTCTCTCATTTGATGTGCCTCATCAATTTACTGGTCTAAATTTCTGTCTCTGGTATAGCCCAACACAAACAGTCTGATTCATGATAGTTTAAGCAGTAAGGTGTGATAAAATTCTTATCCTGACTCTAATTTGCTTCTGTGCCTAACTTCTGGCAACCTTGTTGCTCCACAGTATCCCACCACAGTTAATAGGAAAGACTTCTGATACAAGTGCAAAATCTGCAAACTTAAAAGTCACATTTTGGAGGACATCCATCTGAACTAAAGAAGATTTTGTGTATCCTAATCGTTTCTTGATGCCTTTTTGATGCTGGGGGCCTCAAGGACTCGCACTTCAAGCGCAGGTGCTGTATGGGGCTCTTGAGAGGTTTGGGACATTCGGTATTTAATTGGAGAAGGCTCTGAGCAACCAGGTGCTTTGCCCAAGAAGCTGAAGATGATCTCCTGCACTATTTTATGAGATCCAGGCTGGATCTAGAGAGTGGAATCCTGCTGAGTGAGGGAAGTTGTGCCCGCATCAGGTACTGGCAGATGGAGGATGAAAGAGCAAAGGCCATTAGATAAGGAAGTTTACAAGACTGGTCTGTTCTCCAAGGGTCCAGTTGCGCAGGGGGGGATGTCAATTTCAAAGGGCATAATTCTGATTCTGCATCTCCCATGATGAGAGCTCAGGATGTTGTACCTGCTGCTGGTGATCTCACTTTAATCATTGCCACAATCTCTGTTGCTCATATGCTGACAAAATCTACTATGCTGCTAACCTGCAGCAATTTGTGTCATGCCATTTTTTTTTATTGGATATAATTTCTAGTTCCAGCCTACATTTCTAGAAATCATTTCAGTGTTACTAAGACAGTGATCCCACCTCTTAAAAATGACAGAGTTGTTTAGCCATCATTAGATTTAAAAACACCACTGGTGATGTGTAAAACTGGAAGAGAGCGAAGTTCATCATCATCATTTTAGTAATTCTGTTAGTGAACTTGATCTGCCTGCAAAGGTGTCTTCTACTGTTAATCATTAGGTCATTAACCTTAACAGTACTTCTTGGTATGCAATCTGCTTGAGCAAAGTATGTCAGTGCATCTCTACCTCTGAATTCAGCAGAACTCCGCAACTTGCTGACATCTAGTGAGGAGACATCATATTTTGAAGAGCAGGTAGAAAGCTTGTAAAAGTGATTTTGGATGTAGGAGAACTGTGTCTCTTGTGGTGAGCATAATCCTTTTAATACACAGCTCTTCTGCAGCCATGAAATTCATTCATTTCATCTGAAGCATCTTGAGGGAAGTGAATGCAGGCAAGTTCAGCTCAATTATCACACCAAAAAGAGAAAAAGCTTGCATTTCTCTGGGCAATCTGTGTGCACTGTAATGTCAAGCTGTGCATGAGAATATGTTACCACAAAGGAAGGTAGTATGCTCTAATTAGCAGTCACAAAAATGAAATACCAAGGTGTTATTTCAGTGACTAAGAGGCAGACATGTTCAGATTGTGATACACGAATGTAACGTAGATGCACTGTAGTCTAAGAGGTGCTTTTTCACAGGAGGATATCACATACTATTAGGCACTCACCACGTGTGATTGTAATCCATTTTTTGTAGTTTTCATATAAATTAAGCTTGAAAGGACTTTAAATGCAGTGCTATTTCTGTAGGTGTATATCACAAGTACAGTTGGATGGGAACTTTCCAAGAATGCTTTTTTTTATTCCCCTAGGAGAGGGAGTTTGCAAAATGTCAGTTATGTCAAAACCACAATGTTTGAGGAAACCTGGCTGTTTGACAACCTATTGCTGACACACTTGTGAGTTTCTAATAGAGAGCCATCTGGTTTCTTGCTGCCTTGTTGATGCTGAGGAGCTGAAGGATTCATAGTTCAAGCACAGGCTCTGTGTGTGGGCTTTTAAGAGGTTTGGGACCTCAGGCCTTCTGGGCTCTCTTGATATGGGGTCTAGAAATGGGAAGCCTCAGGGCCCTCAGCTTCAGTGTGAGATGGCTTACCGTAGTCTCCTTGGTAGAGAACCTCAATGTTTTGTCCTTCATCTCTACATAGGGTCCCACTGATGACTTTTTGTGAAGTCCCTCAGAGTAAGAAAACATGCAGAAAATCCTCCAGAGCTGGGAGCAATCAACCATTCCCTTTCATTCAGGGGGAAAAAAAACCCCAACCACTAACAACTGTTTTGGCTTCTCTCTCTTCCCCCCATGTCCTTAATTCTGGATATTTCTAAATTTCTTCTTGTTCTAATTCAGAACAAAGCCTTTTACAAAATATCAGAATTTCCCACAGGAAAGAAATACTGAGGTTTTCCAGTCTATGTACAATGTCTTTGGATTTGGTCCCTATGAGGATGGTGTTTGCAAGGGAGATAATAAGACTTCAGCAGGCCACTAGCTGCGCCTTTGCTTTTTAAGAACCATTTCTGGATCCACTGTTGAGACGAATTAGAAACATCAGTGTCTCTGCTTTTACATAACTCTCTCACAGAGCACACTGAAGCGGTCATTCTAATTGCATCCTGTTACCGTTTCATGTATATTTCTTGGTGCAAGTGCTAACCTCAGTTGACTTCATTATTCCATCATAGGGACGTCTCAGCTTTCCCTTTATTTATTTCTTTTTTATTAAACTATTTCTAAAATTAGAAGTCTTATAGAAAAAAATTAAAACACAGAACACGCACTAAATCATTTCATCACATTAGCCCCTGTCTGGCTGATCTCCCATTGCCTGCCAGGTCTGATACTTAATGATTTTAAATGTTGTTCTGGGCTGAGCTGACAGCAAACCTTTAGTTAAGGCTATTATGTGTAAGGCTCTGGGTAGTATCTCTTCTACAAGGAAACTGAGCAGTTGTCTCCTCTGTCTCTGCAAGATATGTGCTCTCTGTTTTGCCTGGTCTGCAGAGGTCTGGATGGTTATTTATGCTGGCTTCACAGTATTCTTTGTCACAGGAATGGCTGCTAAATGGAGCTGACATTTGTGAAGGAGCAGCAAAGAGGAAACTGCCCAGCCTACTTTAATAACTCACAGCCTCACAAAATTTTAAGATTTGAAAGCCAACAGATTTCCCAACATGTATTATCTAGACTCACAATGTCAGTTGTCCAAACCACACATACTTTGTCCAGCAGAATATGCTAATTTCTTGGATTATTATTGCCCTGCTTTTACTTGGCCAGTAATCTTAAGAGGTAAATAGCTATTTGCTAAGAACTGTTTGTGGCAGCTGGTGATACTGTGTGTGAGGTGTCTGAAATTACTAATGATTACAGTTCATCCACGTCAAAGTCTTATCTGATAAACTGTGTTTAAAGGGCTGCTAATCCGTGTAATTCGGAAGAATAAGGCAGAACCAAATTTCCTTCATCAAACATTCACTTAGTGTCTAGTTGAAGTTCATAGCGCTGAAAAATGAGGTCCTCCTTATGCAAAGGCTTTTGAGTTGAAGACTCTGGAAGCATCTTTACAATTTAGACCTCTGCAAAAATTAATGAAGCCTTTCAGTCAAATCCAGTGCGCTCCTACCCCTGTTTAGGGACCACAGCAAAATGTGGCTTTGCACAGGGACAGTCCTAGTGTGGCAGTGCTGGCTATGACATGGAAGTGTCAGAAGGGAGTTTCTCTCAGGTGGACAAATTCTTGGCATGAGCAAGAAAAAACATCTTCCCAGATTCATGCTGGGTGCAATGAACAGCATAACTAGAAATAGATTTGGTTGGTTTGATCTATTACCGAAGGCAGGAGGAGATGGCACTAAGGAATGTCAGCTTTCAAATAAGCTGGGGCCATCTAGTGCATCAGAGCCAGCTAGTGTGTTTTTTAGCCTTCTGGTAGGTTTGGAGCAGACAGACGTGAAAACCAGTATAGGATCCATGCTCAGCAAAGGGAAAAACACTAAAATAGATGCTGATAAACTCTACTAATGATTCCAAAGCATCAGTGTCAGACACTCAGCTGAGTGTAACAGGCTTCAAAATACAACCCCCCTGGAAGTCAGGTAGTAAGCAGTTTACTTCTGACAGGCTTGCAAAATCCTTCTGCCATGGAAAAAATGAGAAGGCTGCCAGCACAGTAGCTTCCTGGGAGACTTCTGTTGCTGCCATCTACTTATCTAGAGGCTAAACTTTCATGTAAATGGAACAACTAACTTTTCAGCCCATGCAAAGAAACCCTTCTGAGCATGAATCTTGGCAATCACTTGACAGGGTACAAATGGGTTTCTAAATCTGCTCAGTTCAGCAGCAAGATAAGTAGAAAGGTTTCAGTAGCCACTTGTGCAGGTTTATTCTGAAGCAGCACTCTACGGAGGCAACCATAGCATAGGCTATTCAAGTTCTATTTTTTTCCCCTTGGAAACACACGTTGGGTTTGTGCTACACCCTTCGCAGCAGCTGGATCTAGAAGGCTTGGTGTTGCCAGCCCATTCCCTTTCCAGGCTTTTCTTCTGGACTTCAGAGGGAAGTATCTCTCTAGGAACAGGCTGAACGATGCTGTGGTTTTGCTGTGCTAAGTAAGCATGCTTAAGAAGTGTGGAGTATCTGCTTATTGAGTACAGCCTCCAGAACTGATTTAGGAAAAGTGACAAGTTTGGAAACACAGTGCTCTCTGACAGAAGGCATGCTCTTCAGATCAGGAGTGGCTAGAGGCTGTGCAAGGGTGGCTGCGTGACCCCCACTGCTCCCAGAGAAAAGTGGGGAGTCATTTCTAATTACTGTGAACAAATCTCCGCTCCAAATGTCACAATGATTCATTGAGCACATGGAGCTGAGAGAATACTCTGGCATTACTGAAATGTCACACATAGACAAAACATGTCTATCAAGCAGAAATGAAGTAAAATAAGAAAAATCCTGCAATTGTTCAAAAGAAATAGTGAGATCACATGATGCAACACCTATTTGTAACTTCCTAGCTGCTTTCCTCTTCTTGCTTTGCAAATTTTGCTGATAAAGAGAAACATGGATTGCTCTTTTTAAGTCCTTAAAACACAAACATTTCTTGCAGATGGCATGTGGCTTTTCACTTTTTTCTTCACAGCTTGACTATCAATCATGGCATGTTTTCCTACATAACTGTGTCCACAACCCTCCATCCCTCTACTGTTAACAATTACTTGCTGTGCTAAAGTTCCAGCCTTTCCTTTATACTCTTGCTAACCATTCTGTCCACTAGTAAAAGGATTATAATAATTTATCATTTTTAAACCCACTAGGGGTGTGTTTGACTTTTAGTCATTCGCAACCTGTATTGGAGGAGCATGAAATGAAACAGTGGTGCAGGTTTTATCTACTGTGCAAACCCTCTGAAGCATTGGGAACAATGGGAATGAGCTCTTGCCAGGTGTGGATTGTTTAACTAGAACAAGCACATTATTTTATGGAACAAAAGATCTTAATATATAAGGTACTTCATTTTCTTCATCTCAAAACCAGCAGGTGAGTGTTTGCCCTGTGGTTATTTACCCTTTGTATTTTGTGTTTGTTGTGGGGGCTTAACAAATGATTCAGCACTGTGTGTGAGAGAATGAAGGGTTTAATAAGCACACTTCCTGAAGCTGTGTGCTTTGTTAGCATCTCGGGATGCAGTGTGACAGAGGGCTCTATTTCCTCTGTGCTGTCTGTAGGCCTGGTATCCACTCGTGTGCATGGCAGCGGTGCCCTGAGCAAGATGCCCTCCTGCAGGCAGTGCTGTTTGGCTCAGCTCACTCACTGCTGCTCCAGGGACCAAATCTTGGAGGCCTTTGAGCTGCAGTACTTAATGGTTCTAGGTCTTGAATGTTCCCCTGCCTAGCCAAGTGATTTGGTCAGAAAAATCGTACATAAAAGGATCATAATCTTTTGCATAATTTATCCATCCCTAAATGTTCACAGGGCAATTTAATGTTAGCACTTACTAAAGAAGCTGATAACATGTGCTGTAAAATCTGATACAGAAACACAATATACTGGAACAATGGTCATTATGACAGAAACACTTTTTGAAAGGTTTGTCAGGGAGAGGCAAAAAACTGCAAGTTTACAAATACCTGAAAAATGTTTTTCCAGGTTCAGGTCTTGAGCACTCTGTCTGTTACAAACTGTACCAAAATAGTCCAGGTTTTCAGTCTGCTACTGCTCCTAGAATCAGGTTGTAGAGTCATGATTTTCTGTTATTTTTGATATAATAGGATCTGTAATTGGTCTTTCATGGGAAAGTGCGAGGAACTTGCTAAGTAAGGATAGGCTTTCTTTTCTCCTTCCCTTGCCAGCAGGTTGCTTCCCTTCAGTAAGGGAAATGAACAGGCATGGCAGCACCAACATAACACTTTATTTTCTTCCCTTTTATCCTTTATCAGTCTGGTTCTTCAGAGGCAGCAGTCGACACATCACATTTGTCTAGTGTAGGGGAAACAGCATGGAATTGAAGAGATGATGATGATACTGTGGTATCAGAGCAAAGATGCAAAGAAGAACTTCCTTGCAGGAAGTCCTCTCCACTGTTGTTCTTGATACATTGTACTTAGTTTCTGGCAAGCTTACTGCACGTTGTATCACACACCATCTGATGGAGTGAACAAAACAGGCACAAGCATTCTTCATTTCATGTGGTATTTGTCATTGCATTTGGTAGTCAGAGACAGATACGGCTAATGAATCCCAAATGTGTGTGTATGTTTTAACTCAGGAAGTATGTGCAATTTAGCTTTGCTTTTCTTCATGTTTTTACTTCATGTTTTTCTTCATGTATTTACTGTCTTGAATGCTTTATGTTGTCTTCTAGGTTGTGGTAGCAACTCTGTTGCACTCATAAATGAGTAGTGGTTGGAAGTGAGGCAAGGTCTATATGAGGAGGAAATGCCTTCCTGTGGATCAAGTGGGAAAAGCAGATGCTTTATATATAGTCCTTCCTTTCTATAGATCACTTAGCATTATTAGCTCTGGGAACACTGAACAAAGAAGAGCCACTACCAGCCTTTTACAGGTCTGGACATAGATGGGAAGGAATCAAATTGGTACAAATGACCCTGGAAGCCATGTCTCCCGAGTCCTATTCATGTGCTGGCTGATTTCTCTTTAGTCTTCATCTTCAGACGTGTGAGCAAAAGGCAAACCTGGCGTAAATCTAGTTAAAGCTGAAAGTGTTGAGTTGCTATCAAGTCAACTTTATCATATACTTAATTTCCAAAAATTAATGGTCAGGTGTTTGCATCTTTGGCTGTTCATCCTTAAAACACCCAGAAAGTAGTAATGACTGACTAGACGCATAAAAGGAGCCTTTTCCTCATTCTATTGTCTTTGGCAGCTGTTTTTTCTTCCTGGATTGCACATAGGTATTTTGTGCCTCGGCAGGTGTGCAACCCGTGTGGCCTTGCCAGATGGGAACTTAATAGTCAAGATGATGAAGATATGGAAAAGGACAAGAATTGCTAAGCAGGCCAAATTTGAGACAACAGTAGGTTATGCTGAACGGGGTAGTAAACACTAGAAGAGGTTTAGAGATGGACTGATCTTGTTTAATACTTTTATTAATGGCATGGGTAGGTGGGAGAACACATATAAAATCGATCCAAAATTTAGAAGATGCAAATATACAGGAAAACCAGGAGAACTCTAAGGGCTGAACTAACGAAGTGAGCAGAAAGTGCACAGGACGAGTCTATGCTGGTGAGGACTGATAATTAAGTTTCTCACACACTGTTAGAGCTCTACATTTGGAAAAGAAAAAGCAAGGCAAAAATACATCCACTGATCAGAAGATGATTGTCACTGAAAGCAAGACAAATGGGAACCTAAAATGTCAGGCAATATTTTCGCACTGGACATAGGGCTATGCACAAGTTCCTGGGTTAGCTTCATCTAACAGAGTGAATAATTTTAGTCATTTGTGTTCAGAAAGGGTTAATTCGCACTGGAAAAGGTTCAGAAAAAGGCTGTTAGGACACTAGGGGTGTGGAAAACCTGTCTTAAAGTGGAGACTAAGCAGGCTTAGCTGGTGTACTTCAGTAAAAGAACTGTTCCCCAGGTATATGCTGTGGGATAAGACCAGAGATAGATGCAGAACCAGTTCCATAAAAACAAACAAGCAGGATCTGATGACTGATGTCTAGAATGTAGGAGAAAAACCTCGAAGCAGTAATAGTGTAGGCATAGAAATACCAAAAACTGTAAATGAGAGAAAGCCTGATCAGTCTGAGAAGATTTTTGTAATGGGGTCACATGCTGCAGCCCAAACTTCTGATCTTGATATTATTAAAGGCCAAGGGAAGCTCATGGGATTTATGTTTTTAAATGATTTGAAACCACTGAGTTGTCAGGTAGTCCTGTAAGCCCTTAGGTTTCATAAGAAGTCTTTGAAATAAAGTTCTGTGCTTCAGAGTGAAGTCAGAATTGCTTTTAATCAGATTGCTTTTGGCTGTCACCAAAGACCTGCGTGCTCAGATCTTAATGTAAAATTCTATTGCACTGGGATTAAGAGTTGGAACATCTTCTAAATACACTTGGTATAATTCCTGTGATGTCAGTGGAGTTATGCTGATTTCCAATAGCCCAGTAGTTTAAAGTAATGGGAATTAATGAATTTTATATTAAGTCAAATAAAAGAATATAGCTGAGGTTCCCTGTGCTATCTGGAGGATTATAGTAAAGAGTACAAATTGAGAAGTACCTATCAACCTGTCATTATAGAATTTTATTATATAAAGACCACCTGAAAATCAAAGTCTGGGATTTTAAGTTGTCTTACTTGTTCTAGGAGCCTTGGCAAGAATCACAAAAGTTTAGAGACGAAAGCAATAAACAGGGTGAAGAAAGGACAGACCACATTGATCACATCTAACTTCTTACTTGCAATTAGGATTCCTTGTATTCATGGCCGGGGGGGTGTGTGGGGTGTGTGTGCGTTTTGGAATAACTATGATAGTCCATAATGCTGACCTTTCAAATCTAAGATCTCCAGATTTGAAGATCATCAGAGACTTGAAAAGAACTTCAAATCTTCATAAGCTCCTTTAGAAAGTCTTAGTCTGAAGTCAAGTGTCCAGGTTTAATATATAACCAGAATCATGCTAAATCACAGAATCATGGAGGTTGGAAGGAACTCTGTAGGCTGTTCAGAACAGTGTCTGTTTGGACCCTGTATTTTAGAAGATGGCAACAATCTCTGAGCAACTTGTTCCAGGATTTGACCATCCTCGCAGTAAAAGAACTCTGGGTATTTTGTCATGTTTGATGGAGTTTCATGTATTTAGTTTCTGTGCATTGCTGCTTATCCTTTCACTGGACACCACTGAGAAGCATCTGCCTCATCTTCTTTATACATTTTGTTCAGATGTTTATACTCAGAGGTAAAATCCTCCTGAGCCTTCTCTTGTCCAGGATGAACAATCTCAGTTCTCTCAGACTCTCCTCATGTGAGAAATGGTCCAGTTCCTTAATCATCTTCACGGCCCTTTCCTGGACTTGCTCCTTCCCAGAGACTGAGGTGGGGCTGACTGGCCTGTAGATCCCAGGATCCTCTTCCTTACTTTTTCTGAAGAGGAGGATTTACTCCCAGTTCTCAGAAAATTCTCCTGATCACCGAGACCTTTCAAAGATAGCTGAGAGAGACCTCACAATGATGTTGGCCAGTTCTCTCAGAAATTGAGTGCATTCCAGCAGGTCCCGTGGACTTGGATGTCTTGGTTGTTTAAACATTCCTAGCCAGCTTCCCCACTACTGAGCATAAGTCTCCATGTCAACACTTAAAGAACAATTTCCCACTGCAGACAAGAATTGTGTATTTCTTAGTGCCCCTGCATTCAATAGTGTTCTCCCACGGGTAACTCCACAGCAAGGTATTAGCTGTGTTTGAAAAATTAAAAAGGAACTTACAACCTGGGATACGTGATGAATAAGAGAATGGAATAATATGAAAGCAAAACACTAAACAGATTATTT
This sequence comes from Nestor notabilis, assembly GCF_000696875.1. Taxonomy (NCBI): domain Eukaryota; kingdom Metazoa; phylum Chordata; class Aves; order Psittaciformes; family Psittacidae; genus Nestor; species Nestor notabilis. The sequence goes on along the minus strand of NW_009934048.1, from coordinate 82,957 downwards.
TCTCACATGCTCTTTCACCATTTTAATATCTATATGTAGTCAACATGCTGTCTGCCATAATCATCAACTAAATTTTCCTTCAACCAGCCATGTGTATTTTTCCTTCAGGAGTTTCTTTCAATGCTGCTTCATATTTTCTAATATCTTTCATTATTTTAATTCCCATTCTATCTGGAAATGAAATCCAGTTCTCTTTAAGAGTGCCTGTTGTAGGCAACCCTTTGACAATGTGACCTGCAGCCTTGCAGCTCGACAGACTTCAACCTGGCATGGCTTTTTTTTCCCTCTCTGCAACTTCTGCTGCTTCCCAAAGCACATTTCAGTGCTGAGGTTCCTGCCTGGCTGCTGTGCTTTTCCATAGTTTGATTCAGCATATATATTCCATTTTTGATCAATATTTGTAGCAACCGTGTCTGACTGCTGACTTATGTCCCTTGTAACAGCAGTGGATGGTCAGCAAGAGTCTCTGAAAAGGAAAATAAATAAATAAACTTTTAGAGGGTTGGGAGAGTGATTCTTCATATGACTCACCACTTGTTTTAACCACGAATTCTGACTCACTGTGTAGTGTAGCAGGGAAAAGGAATGATAGAAATAGCAAAAAATCTTTAGCAGTCATACCTACGGCCATGTACAGTGATTCATGGCATCTGGAGTTCACCCATCTCATGCAGAGACCAACAGATGATTATTTTTGGAAGCCTTAGGCCTCAGGAGGTCAGTATCTGCTACTTATTTTCTCGCTGGTTTTTATGGATAGGGGTTTCAGTATGGCCAGGCTGCCCTAGGCTGTGAACATGAGGGTACTCAAGACCTTTTTTGTGACGCCTTTGGAGTGAATGTGGGGACATCTGCTATAGCAGATGAGGAAGTAATTTTGGGACTGCTGTATAAAACCCAGGACTGCTGAAGCACAAGGCTCTCCTTTAGCTTCTGCCACACACCTTTGTCCTCTCAGGCCATCAGTCAGGCTTTGTCCCGTGAGCAAACCAAAATGCACAGTGCAGCCCAGTTTACTACTACTAGTAATAGGGAAAAAAAGGGATAGAAGAAGAAAGAAAACATTCAGCCTCCAGCTTAGGTGTTAGTGCTCTTCTGTTAGATACAGGAATGCATAGGTGGCAAGGATTATCAGAGAAATTATGTACAGCTCATATTCATGTGTCTCAGCATCCTACAAAGATCCCACATGCAATGATTTTATTTCATCTTTGAGGAGAGGAATCCCTGGTTGCCTGTTCTGACTGTAAGGCTTCCTATCCTCATGTTTTGGCTGTCTAGATGCTGTTTTACTAGTTTCCTTACCTTGTGCAAGCTCTTTATCTACTTGAACCTTGCCGTAATCTTTGTGTGTTACCCATTTTAGAAAAGCTAAGCAGACATCACTGCCCTGACCTCTTTTGGCTGAGTGGCCACTCTACCGCTCCTGCATTTCACAGCATGCCTTTGAATACTGCTCACACATCTCCTGTGATTAGCAGTGTCCTTTTGTCTGTCTTTCTTTTGCACCTTCTGGTTTGTAGCTTACTGCTGCACCAATGTAAGGCAGCAGGATAACTTTAGGTTTCTGCTGTTCTGGTGGAAATAGATGGATACAAATTAATTGCCACTGACATTTTGCCCAGAGTCTATAGTCTCTAGTTTTACTGTATAGGATGTATTCATTACTTTGACTTTACTTTCATGCAGTATTTCAATAGACTCTTGGTCTACATCATTCCAGAGGTAATGCAACTGACTTGTACTAACTAAACAATCACTGGTTTTGAGGAGATGTTTCCAAGACTTTAATAACCAGTTTGTCAGCTGTGTTCATTATAATGTGACGCTGCAAGCAAATACTAAGCAGCTTGGTGGTTTGACCACAGCAACAATTAGCTCTGAAGTGACTTTATGCTATAGGCAGTCACTTCATTAAGTATTTATGAAACTGAAATGTTTCTGTTAATAAAACACAACTGTACTTCTCAGGGCAAGATTGATGTGTAAGTGCTTTGCTTCCTAAATGATTTAATGCATTCACTGACTGGTAATGTCTGACATAAAGACGAAAACAAGGAAAAAATAAGAAATGATAGAAGCAGCAGCTTTGAGCTCAGTGATGCCTCTCAGGAGAAGCACAAGCAATAATTGCCACTTCAGTGTTTCAGCCTGCGTCTGGTGAGATGCAATTCTGTGACCTGACAGTGCCTGCTACTTAGGCAGTGGGACACATACCAGTTCTGTGAACCCAGCTGCAGACTGGGCTTGTGTTCTTGTGTGAAGGGAAGGCCATGGAGTGGCCACCAGCCAGCATCCTGTATTCATAAACCCATGCCTTTCACAGTACAGCCTGGTCCTGGAAGTCACAGATGCTATTTAATGGTCAAGGCCCAGAATTCCCCCTTGAATTCAAGTAGTTACACCCTGCTGGCAAAGGGAGAAGAAGGCACGTAACAAATCAAATTACTTCTGCAGTAATGCTGAGGTGTTGGGGTCACTTTGTGCCTAGCACTTAGGGTCTAAGAAGTCTGGTTTTCATATGAGTATCAGCAGTAGAAGGGACCTAGAGACTCAGGCTGTCAGCAGACCCCACATTGTGATGGTGTGTGGCAGTCAGGCATGAGAGCAGCCAAGGGGCACAAGTCACAGCTGATAGTCTTCGAGACTAGCAGAGAGAGAAAAATGGAGTCATGGAGTGAGGGGTTCACAAAGACTTGGGCAACTGGGACCTTCCCTAGTGGAAGAAGTTCCCTATTACCCTGGACTAATTAAAAGCACTACTGCCTAACCCAGAGGAAAAGGGAATGTCTTTTTCTTTCTTCAAAGGCTGAGTTTCTCTGTGTCAGTTTTTTTTAATGGAGTCTGGCTGAGAGCCTGCGGTGGCTATGGCAGAAAATGCTCAGGCTGTCAGGAAGCAAGACTAGTTTATGCAAAACCACAATAGCATGAGCTAGTTTTAACTAAAATGAGCTCAAGCAAAGCAGTAGTATATTCCGACAGCTTCCACCTTAAAGCTGCTTCTACAAATTAAAACCAGATGAGTGTGTAGATATCTGATCAGCAGGCACACTGGGCCTTCATCGCACAGGGTGCTTGTGCTGAGTTTGATGCACCGAGTAGGCCTTTTGACTTAAACATGACTACTGCACAACTACTTGCTTGCCCAGTTGGGGATCTGGGTTACTTTAACTTTGCTTTCACTGTAATCTGTAGGATTGTTTGCCGTTCACCTGAATGGGCTTGGGGCCAGGCATCATGTTAGTCTTACCAAGTGGCAGTGTAGCCACACAGCCAGGAGTAAACAAGAAAAAGAATCAAAAACTAACAACGCTAACTGGATAGAGCAGTAAAACACCAGGTGGGTAGGTTTATCCTTTTATGAAGTTTATTAAGCCAGACATGGACAAGCAAAAAGTGCTTCACAGGGCTGAATGTCACAGTTTAGTCAGGATCATTTAAGTTATAAGCTTTAGTTACAATTATTTCCTTAAGGAAAAGAACAGTACCCAAGAAAGAAGAAAGTTGGATTCAACATTAGTACACTTTTTTGGTACTCAAATGATATGATTTGATAAATATTTCCCGCAATCCTTGAAACACCAGAGCTATAAAAAGTACTGAATACAAAACAGAGGTCTTTAAAGCCATTTAAAATTCTTCCTTCCAAAAATAAGCAAGTAAATGAAATGAGAATTCAACCTTCATTGCATTTTCTCATTTTAGCTTTAGGTAAATACAGCCAGAAGTTCAGTTCTCTATTTATTTGCAAACATTGAATAATAAACATAAACGTGCTGCTGTGAAGAATAATAATGCAATGCTAATGATTCTGAAAAGCAAGAAGGGAATAAAAGAACCATCTGAAGGAAAAGGACAGGTAATTAGGCAAAGCAGGGAGATGTAAAGGGAGATAAGTATCTAAGGAAATTACCCAGTAAAGGTGATTAAGAATAAAGGAATTGAAACTGTACATTATATACTAGAACAGAAAATATGGAAAGTGCTGACAAGGATGAGCCATGAAAGGTGCACCTAAAACTAAAAGTGTTAAATATTTGAAACGTAGCTATCCCCTCATTCATCTGATGAGACAAACCCCTGTTTTCAAAATAACTGGGGTGAGACTTTGCATTATAACTGAGAACACTGACCACAAATAAACCCAGAGTAGGCATGCTGTCATGCTTTGCTTTCCATATCTGGGGCAGAGCCCTTTGCTGTGCTGACAAGTCTCCAGCTCTCACAGCTCCTCCCTCCCACCTACCTTTTGCATTACAGTCTCACAGGAGCTCCACTATCTGCTGCTCACTGATGCTCAGCCATGGGTTTTCACTCGTGGCCCATTTCCTGCAATGCAGTTGGCCAAGAAGGTTTCCATCTCCATTTGGATGGACTCCCAGTAAATGGAAATTTAAGGGATGCCACCTGGATCAACACATTTAGGCTAAAAATATAAGGCTTTTGCATATGCGTGGGAGAGGATGGTTCTCAGGCTGACAATTGCAAGACATTAACAGTCCTAATGGATCAGCATGGGGGAGGAAAGGTTCCTAACAGGCAGTGACCAGTAGATTATATAAATTACTCATGATTTTAAGTGAATGTTTGCTTCTGTTTCCCTCTGCATCTCTTTTTTCTATTGCTTTTGAGGGAGTGACCTTATTTCTGTTTCCCAGGCCTGTAAGTGGAAACAATACAAATACAGTATTATAATATGATGCTGATATGGGGGGGGCGGGGGGGAAACAGAGTGCTCAAACCTTACAGAAAGAAAAGCTGTTACTTCATTTTATTAGTAACCATAAAATAAAATATTCTAAAAGTTTAATTTTTAATGCTTTTTTGTGGTCAGTAATAAAACTTGGGATACTTCCCATTTGCAAGTAGTGAGGTTGCAGTGCTATGATCTGTGCTATTATGTCTGCTGAGAGCAAGCTCCCTTGTAATCAATTGCTACAGAGGTGTTGCTGAGGAACAACAGTGTTGGTACTGCCAGTGAACGCCTCTGATTGAAGCAAGGTTTAATCAGAAGTTACATCTTGCAAGGACCAGTGAAACTGCAGAAGTTCAGCTTTTCCGTGGGAAAAGCTCTGGCTCAGCTGCCTGGAGCGGTGATGGGAAGCTCTGTCTCTTTGGGTATATTGCTGGTGTGTGCAGTTCCAGGGATTGCCAGATTTTTCTCCTGAGAAACAAGCGTCTGTGCAAGTAGAGCAACATCCAGATGTTCTCAGATACACAGAGGTGCAGAGAGCAAACAAAAGATGAAGTAGAGCCATACAATGGCACTGTTTCATGTGGAAAAGTAGCAAAACTACTGCTAATGAAAGTGGTGCATCTTTTCTCAGGCTTGACTCCTCTGATAATTCTTCCCTGGCTATTGGTGTGCTATACATGCCTTCCAGTGTTTTGGCAATAAGATGATTCTGACCACCCACCTTTATATAATGATCACTTTGGAGCATCCTGAGCAATTAAATAGCTGTAAGCACTCAAATGAAGGGGTTCCTGCAGAGATTCAAATAAAATGTCAAAAGATGAGTTTTTGCCATTGGTTGCTTTGGAAGGTGCATGCAGCAGTGCATTGCTTTCCCACCTGGGAAGTGGTTAAGGGCATTGTGGTATTTATTTAACACTTGTAGTGGGTAAAGTGGTAAATATTTGTAAACTCTGCTTATCTCTCACAAGTGCAAGAGTACTTCACCTCTGGCAGTGCAAACTTGACTTTTGTCTAAGATTAACAGCAAGGCTACTTCATGTGTTTTAATACTCCTTTCATTTTAGCTCAACCGACCAAACTATTGTTACTACTTTAACATTTCTAAGCAAAACATCACCTGCACTTCTTAAACATGGCATGGTAATGAAAATTTAGTTGATTTAGTGATTCACTGAGTTGATTTAATTATCTCGGGTAAATAATAGTATATGCTAATGTAAGGTAATGTATTTCTTTTTAATCTTAGAACCCTGTATGCTGCAATCAGATTCTTTAAATAGCACTTAGATTTAATAAATCTGGTAGAATGATTCTTGAGTGACGCGATGTTAATGCCAGCATGAGCTCCTTCCCTGGGCATTTGTAGAAACGATGGGGCAAATGTTTCCACTGTGCTATAGATGCAGCAAAACTGATTTCAGAGACATTCCCAGGCTCTGGTTCCTACTGGCAGTAATTCATGGGCTGAAGTTGCTGTTGTGCTTGACCAGCCAGGGAAGCAGTCCCTGCTGTGGCTGGCCTGCCTTCTTCCCACCGATGTTCCCACAGATTCTCTTATGGGAGCAAGAGGAGCCAGCTTGGGTGAGGGGAAAGTGGTTGGTAATGCAATGGTGATAGTGGGAGGAGGTCACAGGATGCAGTGGGACAAAGTGTGCTGAGGATTTCCTTTGAGAGAGTCATGGTTGAAGTTGGAGCAGAAACTCAGCTTCATTTCAGGCTCTGCTGTTCCACCAACTGTCCTGGCTTCTGCAGACATGGCAGGACAGTGTATATCTGGAACGAAGTACTGTATATTTGAGCCTTGTTGCATCTTGCTGTGTTTTATTGCTGTTAACATTTATAAAAAGAAATATTTGCTGCTTTAATACATGCAGGCCTTGGGAGTCTCATAAAAATTCTCTACTGATTCAGTTCTTTCCTAAACTATTATATAAAACTGCTCTAAAGATCTATAAAGTTTCTAATTACAGGGAAGCTTGTATAAGTCTGTGTCTGCCTTTTATAGCATTTTGAATATAGCAATTGGAAACTACAGAGGCATTTTGTTATGCAGAGTTGTGCATTTCCCAGACATGTCCTGAAGTAGACAGTGTATTCCCATTGGCCTCAGTTACAGCTCAAGCCCCTGCTTAGAGCAAAACTATGGTAGATACTGGACAAGATATGAACATGAAGATGCTGGAGGTTGTAGCAACTGCTGGGTGATGAGCTGTGCTGAAACTTGGGCCATTTCAAGTAGGTACTTGTATGAATATCAAACCTGTATAAAATGCCTGTCCAACTTCGTGGGCTGTGCTGAGAGGTCTGTATTCTTCATACTGGAAAAATTGTATATCTGGTCTACTGTTTGCCATACTGTCTGCCGTAAGTATTGAGTTAACAGCTTAATCTAACTGAACAGGGAATTCTAATACTAATAGCAATCCAAGTACATGCCTGTCTAAATGTATCACCAAATATTTATTTCATCATCTTAATAGAAATCATTAAAAAAGATGAAATAATGATAATTCTTAAATGAATTATTCAAAAGTAGTGCTGGGGATGAGTTCCACTAAAATCAAGATATAATATTCTCCCACAGGCACTTAATATTTAGAAGAAGTCCCAAGGGCAGTTGCTACATCACTAAACTTTTCAGGTATTCTCACCCTTTGCCAAACGTAGGGAAAACCCCAAACTGGAGAATATTAGCAGAAGCAAGACATCCTTAACTACTAAATACTAATATGAAAAACACTTGCAGTGCAGTATTATCCTTAAAAGACAATCTTTTAACCTGCTGATGGTCTGTACAAGTGACATTGTGAGCACTGGACACAACCTCCTTGCACTTGCAAAATGTATTCTGTGATTTGTACTTCTGATACTCAGGATTCATCAGCAGGTGAGATCTGAGAGTAGTCGGCCTGCTCAGTATCATACTTGGATGTCAGCACTGGTTGAATGTCCTGCTGCTACAGATAATTCATTTTCAGGCCTGAGCTCTGAGAAACGTGCAATGTGTGATAAAAGAAGTTAAAAAATGCTCTGTAATCTGCTACTTCTGAGGCAAAAAGGAGTTCTTGAACATGTATGAAGTGGTCATTCCCAGGAACTATGCTGTGACAGCTCTAAGCCCATGTGCATTACTTGCAGCGTAGCACTATAATGATGACTTATCGATGTTTATATCACAGTTTAAAGCATCGAGGTTTTTCACATTACTGACAACCTACTTTTACAGCTCCATCTAGTAATTTTCAGCTATAACCAAGTGCACTGTGGAAACAAAATCTGGTTTCACATACATGTGCAGGGAAATTAGACCTGGAGTTGCCTATTTTGGGGACCTAAGCCAGTTCACACTACCAGATCTTCATAGCTACCATATATCCTATTATTCTTGGATGTGGCTTGTTTTTCATTTCTTCATAGCTGAGCTAGGCAGATTTGGGGCAAGTGTAGCCTGAGTTCATGTTTTGAAAATGGTATCCAGAAGTAGAAGACAAAACAACCTTCTGCATGCTGTATCCTAGGAAGATGTGAGCTTGGTTAGCCATGGTGGGAAGTTAGAACATGGCAGTGAATGGTAGGAGGAAGTCAGAGCTTGGATGAGGGACAGCAGAGGCCACAAAATCAATTGTCATCTCAGCATAAGTAGAAGAGCTGTGACCTCGGCATGGCTTGTGGCCCTAAGGTAGGGAGTGGGGGGTCTGGCTGGGTAGATGGAGCTGTAAAGAGTGAAGGAAGCTAACGTGAGTGGCTACAAAGTCAGATGGGAAGGTGTTTGAGAGAGAGGGGGAAGCAGGAGATGTGGGACAGAAGCAATGAGGGGATATGGAAGGCTTTGAGAGAGACAACTGGCAGTCTTCGGAAATATCAACAAAAAGGATAGGAGTGGACTTGGGCTGGAGTAGATTTGGACCAAGAGTTTGGGGAACCAGAGTTCCGCACTGGGAGAGCGAAGGAGCTTGGAGACAAGCTCACAGTGCAAAAGATCTGTATGCTGCATGTTGTGAAGCACTGTGGGGTATGAGCGGTTAAGGTGTCACAAACTCACTCATCTGACCATCTTGAAGAGGCTCAGGAGCAGGCTCAGTTCTCCATTACATCCATTCCCAGGCTGCCTTCCCTGCCTGATGCATGGTCAGAGTATGTGACCTCAAGCCCCAGAGTCTGCCTTTAGATTACAGTTGTGCTATTTCAACATCCAGGCTTTTGTTCCATTTTAGGGGCTATTCTTACACATAGGCCTGTCAGGTTAATATGTAGTCCTTTATATCCCTGTTTCATTTTCCCTGAAGAACAAAGAAATCTGAATTAATTCACCTTAGCCCTTGGCTGCCTAAAGCTTTCAAGTACATTATAAAATAACAGCATAAATAGAGCTTTAGTTTTATTAGGAACTGCAAGCTGAATTTATAAAATGGTGATGGGAACTGGAAAGCTGTCTCTTATGTCATTGGGAAACCATGTTTTTATCAGTCCAGGAAGCATTTGTGGTTTGAATTGAGGGACACAATCAAATGTTCAAGAAAAAAAATAATCTTTTTTTAGATATAAAGAAAACACAAAGCAATTCTCTTTGTAACATCCTGCATATGAAACACCTGACATGAAACATTGAATGGCAGCTAGAAGACAAGGTATGCAGAAAAATGAATTCATTTTCTCTTCCCCTTCCTGTCACTTTATACTGTTGAGTCAAAATCCAGACCCAGATCAGAGGTTAGATCAGAGAGGGACTTAGATGCCTGACTGCCACTGAGCTGCTGAAATCCAAACTGAAGAGTACTCCGGGTGCCAGAGCTGTCTCTCAGTACTTGCAGTTGTGTGGTGTTTGGCAATTGCTGGGGTAGGTAGGCACTTCTCTCACATTTAATCCTCACCAGGCTTGACAGACTGAGAGTCTGTCTTCCTTTTCTCAAAGGATCTCAAGCCTCAGAGCAAACCTAGTGGTTTGGTCTCAGCACCAAATACAGCTGACAAAAGAGGTAATGCTGTTTGTTCCCTGTTATCCAGCAATTTAGCAGTCAAGGCATTTGCTTAGGGTGCAGAAGACCTGGATTCATTTATTGCTTTTGTTGTGCCTCATGAATTTGTAAGCTTGGGTGAGGACCCTCGAGTCCTTCCACTCGCTGTTCCACTTTGACGTAATTCAGTATTAATTGCACCAGACCAAGAGAGTAAAGGACTCTTTGTAGCCTGACAACTGGGTCAGTCACCCATGAGAAGAAAATCTCAAGTCCTAGCAATAATATTTTGCAACTAGAAGCATTAAGCTGTATTTAAGCATGTGAATGTTTGTTAGATTCTTTTAAACATTGTGTTGTCTGTTTAAACTTCACTGTGCTAAGCCCTTTTGAGGACCAATCCACCTTATTTGGATGCCTAGTAAAAGGACACGTGCATGGAAGCTTACAGCCCCATTTAAAACAAAAACACTCCCACCCTCCCAAAAAAAACCCCCAAACATCACAAACAAAAACTACCCTACACCTTTCAGCTGACTTTGAAGAATCTGAGAACAAAGTTCAGCTCAGTCTGATGCTGCAGGAGATGATTCACTTTGGAGCTTTTTCAAGAAAATACAGGAGGTGCTATAAATCACTGCCTTAGTTACCCAGTTTGAAACCAGAGGGCTGCTATTCCTGGAAGCCTTGTTGGGAGCACTTACATTTCCAAACAAACCTTTGCTTTCATAGAGTTCACCAAATATAAAAGTGATAGTTTCTTATAAGATTCAAGCCTCCATTTCCTGCTAGTGTAAGTAACCATCTGATGGAGTAAAGTAGATCATCCAAGGTGTACCTTTGTGCCAGGTGTTGGTAGAGCTTAACCCACAAGCTGCAAAACACACAGAAACCCCTTGTCCTGATGTAAACGCCTCAGCCATCGCTGGGGTTGTGTCTGGGAAGAGTTTGTATCATATGTGAGTGCCTTCTGTCTTGTATCACTACATGCATGTGATGAAACAGAGCGAGCTGGCATGAAACAGGTAGTTTCAATGTTTGTGTTCATTATGGCTAAACCACATGCCTGTTGAGCACGTAGTTTTGATTCCTTACAAGTTATAAACACAAGCTTTACTTTTAAAGAGGTTAGGTCCCATGGGCAGAGACAGTGAGAATTCCTTCAGTGCTTCATACCCTTACTATTCTGATGTCATATAGGACAGGTGATGCTATCACCTCTTCTAGTGACCCAGGAGCATGAAGGTCTGGCCTTCATGCTGGAAAACAAGCAGTGGGATAGATACTGCCTGCCATGCAGGGACCTCCACCTTCCTAGTGGGAATAGGAGCTCTGGGCACATGCTCTGTAATTTGAAAGGGTGCGAAAGACTGATTGGCCCTATGTGAGGCTCCCAGACTTCTGAGGGACTGACCAGCACATGGGGAATTCTTATATAGTTTAAATAATTGAACCATCAATTATTTAAAACACTTCATAAAATTTAGTTATTAATAGTTTTTTAAACTTTGGATATCTTTTATCTCCAAAGTGTACTTTTTTTACTGGTTTGCTCTAAAAGAACAATATTCTTTATTTCTGGGGCCCCCAACACAAGAGGCAAGAGGGACATGGACCTGTTAGAGTCAGTCCAGAGGAGGCCACAGAGATCCTGCGAGGACTGGAGCAGCTCTGCTCTGGAGCCAGGCTGAGAGAGCTGGGCTGGTGCAGCCTGGGGAAGAGAAGGCTTCTCAAGGGGAGACCTTAGAGCAGCTCCAGCGCCTAAAGTGGCTGACAAGAAACCTGGAGAGGGGCTTTTGATGAGGGCCTGTAGTGAAAGGACAAGGGAGAATGGCTTTGACTGACAGAGGGGAGATTGAGATGGGATCTTGGGCAGAAGTTCTTCCCTATGAGGGTGCTGAGGTGCTGGCACAGGGTGCCCAGAGCAGCTGTGGCTGCCCCATCCCTGGCAGTGTTCAAGGCCAGGTTGGACACAGGGGCTTGGAGGAAACTGCTCTAGTGGGAGGGGGTCCCGCCC
>NW_009934048.1:57977-71066 GCF_000696875.1 Nestor notabilis | reverse complement strand
GCTCTAGTGGAAGGTGTCCCTGCCTGTGGCAGGGGGTTGGAACTGGATGAGCTTTAAGATCCCTTCTGACCCAAACCATTCTATGGTTCTATGAAAAATACTTTTAACTCAAATGAAAAATACAAAAACATGACTCCTCTAGTAATCCTAAGATGCTAACAGGAGATGAAAGTAGGTAATATTTTTGTTTGTGAAATTAGATGCTATAATGTTTGTGTGTCTTTTGAAATTGAAAAACTGTGATCTTTAGAAGAGAGATCTTGTTCACTCTCAAAAATTAACTAGAGTTCATACACAATTTCTAGGCTTTTTCAAGCATCTTGTGAATGTATCATGCACATCAGATTTCTCATCATAAAAACCTGAGAGTAAAACTAATGCTTAATAAAATGAGATGTTAATTTTATGATTTCTCTCTCTAATAAGATGTACTGTATTTTAATAGAATTAGAGAAGGCCTTTGCAGATGGACAAACTTACATGTCCAGGTTTTTTCCTCCTTTTGCTACAGAGGTTCTTCATTAAAGATTCACAAGCCATCCCTGAATAATTTACATTGCCTTAATTCACTGGGCACGATAGTTAAGGTAAAAAAGACCACAGTCATTCAGGCAATAGCAAGAATATGTTCCAGAGAAAGAGCTTTATTAAAGCCACTCTCATTGAATAGCAGACTCTGTGTGTCTATGTATCTACATTTTAATGTTAGTTCATATTTGTCTGTTCTCTGTAGGTGGTTTCTGGTTTTAAGATGTTAGAGTGATAGTGGAATTATTTGCTGTTTTTAATAAACTCTGGACTTTTTCCACTCAAGTCAGTAAAAAAGAGCCTTTGGTATTTTACGTCCTTGCCTCATGTTAAAATGAAGGGTCACAGAGGAATGTACTCTTGACCCTGAAGGAGAAGCCTATGCATTTTCTCAGTGATTCATGACAACACAGAGTGCTTAATACAATATGGTTTTCAGACAGTCATATATAGCTCATAATCTTCAGCTCTATAAACACAGGTCATCACCTCGTGGGAACTCCCATGATTTATGTCTATGAAAACACTGCTGTATATTGTAGATCTGACATAGCCCTTAGTAGGACTTTTTCCAGATGTCAGTCCCCATCCACAGAGGTGAAAAGCTTAAAGAGTGAGATTATCCATACAACTGCATCCAAATAGTGGAAGACAGTTTTGGATCCCCACAAGAAAGCTCACCGCATGGCTTACAGCTAGTGTGGATGGATGGATGGATGGATGGATGGTAGTGTGCACACATGCATGCTCAGCCAGTGACTTCTTTGCAAGGTCATCATGTCTTGCTTTTTGTGGCACATGCAGAAAAGCAAAGAGCAATGCTGAAGCCTGAAAACTTAAATTGAGACCTTAAAAAGTTAAACTTCATGATGGTTAGTTGATTTCCAAGCTTAAAGGTATGGCAATAAGACTGGAAACTTCTGTTCATGCTGAAGTGTTGTTATCTTCCTACAAAATAGACACTTTAATGTTGTAGCCCATGATTCCAGGTGCAGCCATGTCTACAAAGCATAGTTTGTCAAAGTTGGTGTTTGATTTTCAATGTGAAAGCAGAGGCTAGCACAATATCCATAAAGCCAGTGAAATCGTTAAATAAAGGCCTTGACAGACAGCAATATCTTGTAATCTTTATTGAAGTACATGGGAATATGTTGGCATATTCCAAAAGAGTGACAGTATTTTACCTAAGATAAGAGCTTCTAAATAGAAGTATATCAAAGTTGTTATTGGTGCATCAGTTTTGTTGTCCATGTCATATTACTGACATGTGAGCATAGCAAGATGCAAAAATCAATGCAGGAGCAGGTTTCTCTTTAGCAAAATTCTAATGTTACTGTGAATATGTGTATAGGAAATATTACAGTGTTGAATGAAGGCTAAATTCAGTTTGGATTATGTTAGTTCAAGTGTTGTCTCTCAGATAAGCAAAGCTTATTAAAAATATCCTTTAACTCCATCAGAATAATTATAAAAGAAACCAATAACAATTACATTGTAGTTTCTCTAAAAAGCAATAATGAAGCACTTTGCTTGACATCTACATTAGGTTATTGTAAGAAACTGCAAATGAATTAATGAATTAGCCCTTCAGGCTTCCCACTCCAAAAAATTCTCTATTCACCAGTGCTTTAAACACCAGTAGAAGCTTCAGTCCATCTCCCATGTTCTTTAGGTCCTTTCAGCTTTACAAAGAATAATTTCTGGATTTCCAGAAAACAAACTATCAGATCCTTCAACATATCGGATGTGGAACTGAATCAGCTAAAATCCCTGTCTTCCCCCCCCCCCCCGGCCTCCCAACCTTCCCCCAACCCTCTAGCATCTGAATTCTGTGTCAGCATGTTTTTCAAGGAAATAACATGCTGAATCCATAGTGGCTGAAACTGTTCTTTTCCATTGACTCAGGTGAAATATTATTCTTTAAACTGGAAGGTCAAGGCTGATGACTTCACAACTCAGTACCGCAGTATGTTATTTGTGATGCTTAGGGCTGAATCCATGCACAGGACTTAAACCCCATAAATCTGTGTGCAGCACCATGCAAACAGTATGCCTACGTTCCTTGTGCAATGCTTCAAGAGGCGCTGGGCAGCAGGACTCGTAGGCAATGGACTGCCTTGTATCAAATATATTGATGTAGTTGGCCAGTGGCTACCTCCCCATTATTGCATGCCTTCTGCTGAGCCACCATGTTTGTGCTGGCCCTGTTCATCTGTTCCCAAATCAGGCATCCTGCTCTTCAAAATTGCTGAGCATCTAGAAATTCTTACCCCTCACAGTGGGAGCTGTGGGATAAGTGGTCTGGAAAATCAAGTGATATGTCTCTTTACTTTAAAGAGCATCTTGGGAACTAGTTTTGAAATGCTTGTGTGAAATCCTTTTCTTTCTCCTTGAATGTGTCTGAAGTGCTCATCAATTTAGGAACTTGTGATTCAGTTGATCAGTGTACTGACAATAATCCTCCTCAGAGCACCATATAAGTCTTCCAGTGGACTGCTCCTCTATCAGACAATAAAGGATGCAGTGAAATAAAGGTAGTCTATAGAAATGCAGTGGGTGTCTTCTTCATAATTCTCTGATGGGAACAGTTTCTTGTCAATTTCAGCAGTCTGGAATTGCTTCTCCTAGGAGACAGAAGCACTTACAGCAGTGGCCACAGGCCTCAGTGGCTCTGGCTGGAGTTCCCAGGGTTTCCTTACTCCTGGCTACAAGACTGGGATCGTGAAAATTATCAAGGTGTGACTTTGGAAAACGCTCCTGGGTGTGCTAGTCAGTGTTAGTTTGGAGTTTTCATCCATTTGCATCTCTTTCTATGGTGAAACTTGAGGATTATTTAAAAAGGAAAATTAACTTTTTTTCTAATGATGTTGTGGCTGTGTTTGTTCAAATGCAGAGGGAGTTCTGAGCTCCTGTGAGCTGTAGGCCTGTTGCTTGTGCTTTCTCCAGCACATTCTGATTCCTGTAATTGCTTGTGTCTGCAGGCAAGGACTTGATCTTCCTTCCATTCTCTCACTAACCAAGAAAAGTCTCTCTTCTCCATTAACAGCAGAGAATACCATTTCTCCCACATCCTGGCTTTTCTGGCAGCTGCAGACAAATGACTGTCCCACTTAATAGTCCCTCTGTTCCGGAGATTAGTGCTTTAAGCATATGAAAACTGTATTTCTCAATTTATTTTGATGGAGTCCTATTTGTTAAGTTTATGGAAAGCTTAACCAAGTAATGTTGGGACACTCCTTCCAAAATCTTCTGTAATTGGTTCTAGTGAAGAAGGTAGGATTTGACCACTACCTGTAGTTTTCTTTCTCCCCATGTATCCTTGCTGGTATTTTACCCTTCCACCCATCTAACACCAAGCACCAAGCACACTGTAGATAAAATTATATTTTTAATGTCTTCCATGATATCTTATTCTATTAGAAAAAAGATGAGCTACTAGCATGTGTCTGACCTGCAGCACAATTATATAGTGCCAGAGGTGACTTAAGCAAGGAAATGTCAAGAATTTCTCCTCCTTAACCATTTAAACCTAAAATTTTTGTGCCTAAGAGACAGAAACAAATGGGCATTAACTGAGTATGAATTCTGGAGAGTAGAAGGAAGTTTTCACCATAAATGCAGTGGGTTTGGGGGCAGCCCCCAATAAGACTAATAAGGGGGATCTAATTGGCAGGTGGAAAGAGATCATGAAGAGCATTATACGATGCTGTTGTCTAAAGAAGTGGGTTAGACATGACAATGCTCAGTGATAATGGCAGTTCTCTTCTGTGAAGTCCCTGTTAATGGAGAGGTATTATGACAGCAGCCTCCAAAAGCCATATTCCTGGACTGGCTTTTGTGCGTAAATCTAAGAATATATATGGGGAGCGTGGTGAGGAGAGAAGGTGACGGTGATTACATTTACTGATGAGAATTCCTGTGTGTGGATTCTGGCTTGTCTGGGAAGACAGCAGGTATGCCTCTAATATTAAGTGTGTAAGTAGTGAAATCCAAAGCCTCTGGAAACAAACTGTGTCCTTTAAGTTTGTGTAAACATACAAGAGTTCTGTTCAAACCTATCAGAAAGCAAGAAATATCCTTAGGGAAAAGAGCTGCAGAAGAGAAACACTGAGGACTACAGCAGTGAGCACAGCAAACTGCTCCGTCCTCCATGCATCATCTCCCTGCAGTACATGATGCTGATCCCCTGCGGTGTTGAGTGATGAATGGTGACAGTCTGAGGAATGAGATGTCTTCCTGCAGCAGCAAAATCAGGCCCTGTGCATAAAGCTTAACACGCTCCCCAAAACAGGGCAGGCAAAGCAGTGAGGGGCTTCCTGCAGGGAATAACGCTACATGGAGACTAGATGGAGCAGGTCACTAGCAGTAGCCATGTAACATATAATAGCAAAAAGCATTCACAAACATCAAATTAAAACTAATGTAGTGGCTGGATTTAAGCTGTTATTCCAGACGTTAAATGCCAGTTCCCAATGTGTTAAAATGCACTATAATCACTGCATAAATAAATACATTTGTTGTTCTCATCTGTAACTATAGTAATGTTGCTCATTCAGTAGAACTGTGCTGGGGGAGCCTGGCTTTCAACTGCTATCGCAAGAGCTGTCATCTATCATGTTTTCTTGTCATGTTCATGCTTTTGCTATTGTTCACTGGTTAAGGAGGAAGGGCTTTTTGTTTCCTGTGCAACAATGGGAAGTGCAGAGATGGAGAAAGTGGAAGCCAAAATTCTCATTTCAATTTTGATAATCCTTGTTAGGCTAAAAAGACAAATGTCTGTGTTTTTTCTGGTTTGGGAAATTAACTTAGACTCTATAAAGTTTTGATTTTTAAAGGAAATCAAAACCATTTGAAATAATTTTGGATCCTACTGCAGGCTACAAGGCTTTACAGGAATTCCTGTGTGTTTATAGGTATTGTAGAAACCACCTTAGTAGACCAAATGTCATATCTGTCCAGTCAGGCATCTTGTCTCCAAGAGAGGCTAACATTGTAGGTAGCAAAAGATACATGTGTTACATTTCTTTGTTAAAAAGATTTAATTGTCAAGGTACAGAGTAAGTTACTTGAAACTTACCTGCAATTCAATGAATAAGCATTTCTGAATAAAGAACTGAACTCAAAACCACTGTTAAAGCTGCTGAAATTCGTGGACAAGGCCGAGGACTCCTCCTGGCTTGCCAGTCTCTTAAATCAGGCACACATTTTTCAAAGGTTTCTTTCTTTCTTCCTTTGGGATGTAAAAATTATTAGGAAGTGAAACTGCTGTGAAACATCACATTATCAAAACTTTAATGAATTGCTTCCTGTTACTCAGTAACCTCACAGGTTTCCCTTTAACTCACAAGTAAGCAGTTGGCACAAAACTGTTCTGTTGATTCAAGATGCTGTAGCATCCTGACATGGGTGAAAATTAACCTGGTAAGCTCCACTTGGGTCAGGAAATGTTCCAGCTTTTAATCTAGTGAAAGCTCAGTAAGAAAGTCTCTTGTAAGATTCAAGCAATAAATGATAATAGAATCATAAAGTCACAGAATGGTTTGGGTTGGAAGGGACCTGAAAGATCATCCATTTCCAACCCCCTGCCACGGGCAGGAACACCTTCCACTAGAGCAGGTTGCTCCAAGCCCCTGTGTCCAACCTGGCCTTGAACGCTGCCAAGGATGGGGATTTTTTGCACCCTGTGCCAGCACCTCAGCACCCTCACAGGGAAGAACTTCTTCCTCATGTCGCATCTCAATCTCCCCTCTGTCAGTTAAAGCCATTCCTCCTTGTCCTGTCACTACAGGCCCTTGTCAAAAGCCCCTCTCCAGGTTTCTTGTTGGCCCCTTTAGGTACTGGAGCTACTCTAAGGTCTCTCCTTAAGGAGCCTTCTCTTCTCCAGGCTGCACCAGCCCAGCTCTCTCAGCCTGTCTCCAGAGCAGAGCTGCTTCAAGCCCTTGCAGCATCTCTGTGGCCCTCTCTGGACTGACCCCAACAGCTCCACGTCCCTCTTGTGTTGTTGCCCCAGAGCTGGACACAGGACTGCAGGGGGTAGAGGGGGAGAATCCCCTCCCTCTACCTGCTGGTCATGTTCTGGGATGCAGCCCAGGACATAGCTGGTTTCTGGGCTGCAAGCGCATACTGCAGGGTCATGGGGAACTTCTCATCAACCAACACGCCCAAGTCCTTCTCCTCAGGGCTGCAAAAGTTTTTAAGAGTGCTTAAAAATCCTTATAAAGAAAGAGCATAAATGTGCATCCCAGTTAATGAGGCTTGAGAACCAGAGCCCGAACCTTACCTGAACACATGCCCTGGGAGAAATGTGGCACTGAGCTGTGGCCACTGACACACACACGTGGTGCTTCCTGCTCCACAGCAGCTTTCTACCTCCAGATCTCCAGGGGGTTCCTAAGCAGGTGAAATGAGAAGCGGGGAGTGTGGCAATATGTTATTCCCAGCCACTCCTGATGTGTGCACTTGAGAGCAGCCTCTTGGGGTGGTATGTATGAAAGTTTTGATCATGTGTAGTTCCAAAGGGCCTTGTAATTGATGCTATGAGAACATCCCAAAATCGACTTCTAGTTACTGCACTGTGCCCATCTATTTCCCTCTTGCATGTTATTTGGATGTTGCGCTCCCTCCAGGCAGAGCTGCTGTGTTCAGTTAAATTATTGCTGTACAGTAACATAGACACTGCTCAGAAATTGTGCACAGCAGTATACAGTTCTATACAGAGTTGGGTTTTAACAAGAGAGATTGTCTACATTTTTTAATGGTACATGGGCACCAGGTCTGGAATTCTTCATTAATTTTACTGTGTTCTACTGAAAATACCATATATTGCATCTGTTGGTTGTCTGTTGTGATTGATTGTGACTCAGAGTGATGTTAGATAGTATTTTATTTTAATGCTGTGCAAGTCTTCATCCAAGAGCAGAGTAGTTCTGAAGAGCAGCTGTGCTGAAGTGAAGCACTTGAATTTTTATAGAATCATAGAATGGTTTGGGTTGGAAAGGACCTTAAGATCATCTAGATAATTTTAGAAGATTTGCAAATGGTGCTTTCCTGTTGGAGCTCTTCCATGTCTTTTCTCATGTCCATCTTGATAGCATGCTTCTATTTGGAAGGCTCATCAGCATCACAACAAATTTGTATCCTTATGTCTTGCTCCAGGCCAGGTTCTTTACAGTTCCTGATACTGTTCTGATTAGTGCTGAGGAGAGATTTCAAGAGTGCTATTACAGTATGTAGTGATCATCTGGTTTGAAATCTTTTGTTCTATCTTAGATGAGGAGGATGTCACCAAAGTAGATATCATGTCATCATGTTTAGATAGGCAATATATTATATATTACGTTGTCATAATTGGTTGTGGCGAATCAACAAAAGCTGCCATATAGACTTTAATCTAGACCAGGAAAGAAAAGACCATATCTGGCAAGAAGAAATCAATCCAATTCCTCAGGATATCTTTGAGAAAGCGAGAAGCAAGACCAGATGAAGAAGCTGAACAGCTTTGCTAAATTCAATATTATTCCTTTGGTTTATTCAAGACTGCAAGTGACTGTCTGGGCTTAATGGCATTCACTGACATTATGACAACAGGGGATGCTCCACAGATAGAAAAGGGAATTAGAAGTATGTAAGGTTAACTGAAATGATGCTGCTAGTAATAAGCCACTAGAACTGGACTGTCACTCATCCTCTCCTCCTGCTTTTGGATCCTGATTATCCTGTCAGTTCCTCCTATGCTTCTACAATTAGCTTCAGTAAGAGGAAGGTGTGAAAAAGATGGACACGATGGTCATACATTTAAGTCAAATGTACTAAATACTCTAACTATAGGGTGTGACATGCCCCAGATTATGTATATGTCATGGCATATTGTTTTACTGCCAAATGAAATGACATAAGGTAATGCAATGTGAAGTGGCACAGCCTAACTACAAGTGCCATTTGATGCAGAAAGATGCATTTAAAGAGCAATGTGTTGAATCCACTGCGTATGATGACTTTTTAACAGGGTATCCAGCCTGCTTGGAGTTGTGAAGTTATTGGACTCTCCTACTTAGGATTTCCTGAGGCTCCGTGCTTTACAACTGCTAGCCTGTCTTGGTCTGGCTTATGGCTGGAAGCTGGTGCTTCATCTCACTGGTATTTGACAGGGTGACATGTTTCAACTGAGTGCCAGAAGCCACTTGTGATCCATTTCCATAATCAAGGTTGGATATACAGACTTTTTCCTGTGCAATTTTTTTTCTTTCCTTGTATTTTCAAGCTCTTGAAAAATAACATAGTAGCAAATGTTTGCTGGGGGGTCATTCCCACTCCTTCTCAGCCAGAAATTTGACTATCCATCTTCCTTCTGTGCATGTTTTATTTCCATCCCCTAATTGCGGGCAGTTGGATTCTCCAGAAAGCAGCAGTGGAAACAGAGTAGAAGAGAGATGATACAGCTTTGCATGCAGAGGTAGAGGCTGTCTCATGGAGCATACCTAGAAACACATAGGATCCCCCTACACAAAAAAGGAGTAGATGTGCCCACGGGATTCTGAACTGATTTACTTTAACAGCAGCAAAAAGCACACAAATTGCTGTGTGCTACTCTGTAGTTAGCTGACTTCATTGCCAGGGTGTTTTTCTTGGTCTGGTACGTGGGGAGGAGAGCTGCATGCACTGCAGATGTTCTGTCACGTCATGTCTCTCTTGGGCAGCCATGGTAACTGAAAGGAAAAAGACCACAGTGGCATGGCCCAAAACAAACTTACCCAAATTGTCTGAAGCCAAGCGAGAGCAAGATTCAAACTGGGGTTTTCTTCTGTGTATTTCAGGCCAATAGCTAGAACAAGACTCCCCATCACATATAGGGAGGCAGAGTGTTTGGGCAGCTGGGCAGAAAGCCAAGAGAGCAGAAGAATTAAGTGTATTTTAGTGGGTTTTTTTGGTGACGATTGAGATCATTGTGCAAAGTTTGGAAATGGAGATAGGTCAGTGGGGCTAATAAAGAAGTCTTAACAGTGTTCTGGACAGTGATGTTTTTCTAAGTGCTAACAGCCAGGCAGCTTAGAAGAGGAATACTCAGTGGCATGTGCTAACTGAGATGTAAGAGTCTTACAGTTGTGATGCTGCATCCCCCCCAAATTGTTATATGTCAGTTTATATCTGTGAAAGTTAAAATTGTCAGCACACATTTGCAAAAGGAATAGGAGCAAGCAAATTGCCATTTTGGGTCTGACTGAATAACTGAATATGTGTTGTTTTGTGGTCATGCACTCATAGAATCACAGACTGGTTTGGGTTGGATCTCAAAGCTCATCCAGTTCCAACCCCCTGCCATAGGCAGGGGCTGCCAGAGGCAGGGACCCCTTCCACTAGAGCAGGTTGCTCCAAGCCCCTGTGTCCAACCTGGCCTTGAAGACTGACAGGGATGGGGCAGCCACAGCTGCTCTGGTGGTTCTCAATCATCTGCTGTGATGTTTTCATGCCGTCACTGTTAAGTCAAATGAGTGCTGGTACATAATGACAGCGACCTTGGCCAGAACAATAATGTTTAAGGAATCATATGATGGAAGTTTCTGAAGCAATATAGCTATTTTTGGTTGGGACAATTGACTCTGCCAGACCTGGCTGCTGGCTCTTATTTCTCCTCGTGCAGAGCCAGTGTGCAGATCCTAGCTGGGTGTGCCAGGGGATGAGCTGAGGCTGGGCTGTGTCTCGGTGTCTTTAGCTGAAGACAAACTATGTTCAAGCCTGAGGCTGAGCCACTGGGAGCTGCAAGACTGAGCTCACTTTGAGAGTGGTCCCAGGGTGTCCTTGCTGTCCAGAGCATAGATAGTGAGTAGAGTGTTCTCGAGAGTGCTGGCCTGAGCCTGGAAACTGAAGATACATAGCTGTGTACAGCAGTGTATCAAGGGAAAAGAGAAATGGAGACTGCCATTACAGGCAGTGCTTTGCCTTTCCTCCTTGAAATGTCTTTGGCTCTGTCACCTACCTCCCATAGGAAATGGGAGGCAATGAAGTCTTGGTGGTGTTTTCATCACAGACCAGGTTTGTTTTGTCAGAAGCTTTTCATTTCCAGTGATGGCCAGATTGCTTCTGCCTGCTGTAGAGTGGGAGCAGCCCTGCAGCTTCCCACTGCAACCAGGCAGCAGGGATGTGGTGTGGGTTTTTGGCCAGCAGTGGAGGGGGGTTGAGAGGCCATGGGAGCTGATCTTATAGACTCCCTTAGGTTGGTGTCTAGGAGCTGAACACCAGGCAGTAGTCTGAGTCTGACTTGTGTAATGGGCTCTTTGGCTGTGATTGTTCCTTCTAAGATGTTAAATTAAGCCTTTTTTCATACTACTGATACGCAAGTGATGCTGACCTTCCATTTTTCTTTAAGCCTAGGTCCTAAACTTCCCATCTTACTATGGGGGTGTGCCTAAATCTATGACTTACGTTGGGGGAGGGGTGTTTAAGTATGTGTTTTAGTGGATTTACAGTCATTTACATATACAGTCCAGAGTAGCTGTAGACATCAACAGCACTAATGTGTACATACAACACTTGGTAAAAAAGGTTCTGCTGTCTCCACAAACACCGCATTAGATGATTTCTACTGGAGGGTAGTTTTACTTGCAGTGAGGAAGAGGAGTAAGTTTTGTTGCTTAAAGAATGAGTTCAAAGGCTTCCACTGAATTTTGGGGATCGGGTGAACTCTCCCTGCATTGTTAATTCCTGCTCTGAGAAGGGAAAATTTATGTCTGCTCATGACTTTAAAAAGTGTCTCCTTGGCTAATAGTGAGTGCTCGTAAGATAGAGCCCAGCCACTGCTGGCATGAAAATGGGAACAGTTTTCAGGTTTCCTTCATACCTGGCTCTTCCCTTAAGTTTTGTTCTTAAATTCCTGCATCACTACCATGGAGTTAATCATTTGGCAATTAATTTACCAGCCATCTGTTGTTTTGCATATTTTGTAATCTAATAACAGTTGCAGCCATTGGAAGAGACCATTTGCCAGTAAGTCTGAGATAATATGATGGTGTCAGTTCATTCCAGGCACAAAACAGACACTGCACTTTCATCCTTGAGAGGGACCTTTCAAGTGCATCCAAGAATTCCACAGGGCAAATGCCAAGTCTCTGCATCTGTGTCTCCAAGCTAAACTCAGACTTTCTTCCATTTCTTTCTGCCTCTGGGGATCCACCAGCCACAGTGTGTCTGAACTGATTGCTTACCACCAGAATCATCTGTGTTTTGGGTATCTTTGATATCTTCAACACATCCCTCACAACATTATCTGAGGTAAGACTCTAATTAAGGCCTGCTGTTTCTTCTCTTGGAGGTTAGTATTCTTGTACTTCAGTGGCCTCTGCTTTTAGACTTCCTGACTAATGTCAAGGACTGAGCAAATTACTCTAACTCCTTGTCAGCTGTGTACCTTTTCAGAAGTTTAATTAGCAGAGAATAACAGAGTTTGAAATAAATGTAGCCAACCCAAAAGCCAGCTCCTGCAAAGTGATTAGCTTGTTAGCAGTAAGGCTCTTAGGACTATATCTCTTCTGGAATGTTACAAGCTTAAGACAGTTAGCAGAACTCCAAAATTAATGAGTCCCAAAACTCCTTTTACGCACACCTGCAGACAAGCTAAAAGTATATAACATCTGGTGTGTGTGTACCTACATATAAAACCAGCTTTTTTGTATCTTCACTTTGCATAGGGTGCTGCTGTGTAGGCTAAACCAACATAGTGTTACTAGCGTACTTTAGAACTCAATCAGTACAAAAGTATAATCATTTCTGTGTACCTGGAGACTTACAAGCCATTCTGCACGACTCTGGAACTCTGGTGACTGCAACAGGGACCACATGTATTTTTATTGTTATCTTGTGATGCAGCAGGAGTTACTGATTGAATCACTTCAAATGTTCATAAACCTTAGCGAAGCTGGTAGGAAAAGTCTGAAAAAGGTAAAATAAAGTGCTTCTTTATGCAATGGGTGGTGAACTTCTGGACCTTGCTGCCATAGGATTTTGTAGAGACTGACAGTATGAGTAGGTTCAAAAAGGGATTTAGACATTCATGGACCAAGGGTCTATGAATGGATACTATGAAGACTGAATAATATACCCTGTAACATCCTTGATACAACAGCTTTGTGGGAGTGAAAAGTAAATGGAGAACAGAGAGTGGCTAGGTTGGCATGCTCTCTCTGAATAATTTATCCTGTTGCTACTAGCCAAGTCAGGATCCTGGGCTGGATGACCCCAACTGGGGTGGGTCCAACCCAAGAGGCGGTTCCTACATCCACATTGCTTCCTTAAGGCCAGGCTGGATGTGGTTCTGGGCATCCTGATCTAGTTGAAGATGTCCCTGTTCATTGCAGGGGGTTGAACTAGATGAGCTTTGAAGGTCCCTTCCAACCCAAACTACTCTATGATTACTCCCAAACACTCTGCAGTAGTGCAGGTTGTCAAGTTCAGCCTTGGGTCTAGAGGTCCAGTTCTTGATAAATCTGCACTCAGAAGGAGGCTCTTTCTAGAGCCCTCTTGCTAGCACAAGTAGCACAGGCTATTTCAGAATACAGCTAAGACATATTG
>NW_009934048.1:41519-57946 GCF_000696875.1 Nestor notabilis | reverse complement strand
AGGGAAAATGGTTACCTTCACTTTTCCAAAGGAGCTATACTTCATAGTGAAAATAACAAGAATCATTTCTCATCGAGCCTCTTACTTTCAGAGGTAATATATCTCTAGCCATTTCCATTGTCCTTCCCCAGCACTGTCCTTTGGCTCAGTTGCTTGGCTTCAGTGTGAGGTGAGAATGGATCTGAGTGGCATTTGGCTACCATGCTCTGAAACACTTGCTTCATCTGGAAGTCTTTGCAAGTGGCAGCTATTTCTACCGCCACCTCTTTTTTGGAACTAACAGGACAAATCAAGGACAGCACATGCCAAAGCAAAAGGCTCCTCATGTAGATACAATACACACGTAATTTGTAAGACCCACACATCTTGGATTTTATTTCCCCACTTGAATCCCTTCAGTGCTGCAAAATACTGCTTGCTTTGAATGGGAATTTTCTTTTTCCCATTGCTCCATACTGTGATAGCCATCTCTGCTGTCTTTTTCACAGAGCTAATGCAGTCAGAAATCTCTGTTTAGGGTCAGATCATCCACTGACAGACATGTGCTGCTCAGGCTCCAGTGAAGCTATATTGACATTCTTTGGCTGGGGCAGTATCTCAGAGAACACAATAGAAAGTGTTTCATATTTCTTTTGCTGGTTCAATGCTTGGAAGAAATCCAGCAAAAACCAATGTGAATTGAAACTACTTCTCTAGCCCTCTCTGTGTGCTGGCTTAGCAATTACATGAATTAGCTGGGCATGCCTTTTTCTTAGTACAATGCAAACATCTCCCCACAAGCAAGTCAGTGTTAAAGCATGCACAGTTTTAAACAACACGGTATTAAATTGTGAAAAATTGGTGTTAATCTTGCCTTCTCATGCCCTTGTCACCACAGTTAAATTTACTTTATCAGAAAGAGTACCTTTTAGGTGACTGTACCCCAATAAAACTCTCACAGGCTTTCAATTTTTTCCATTAACTTGCTTACTGATTGAATCGATTCCATCATTTGTAAGGTAAAGATTGAAGGCATCTCAGCACATCTAGCACACAATGCAGACCATTAAGAAGTGTGAAATAAAAGGCAGGCAGTTCATACACAAACCCAGTATAATAAAACTCAGAACCTGGCACAAAAGCAAACCCAGTAACTGCAAGAGAAACCCCCTTAATAATAAAAGGGGGCTTCACAGATTTAGAAAGTACTGCTCCTAAAGCCTGTTTAGGCACAAAGCATTCTTGTCACACTTTGCAGCAGCCATGATTAAAAACTATTTGAGGGTAAAAGTGTTTTCTGGTATTTATCAGTGGGTCATTAACCTTACCAATATCAACATTTCAATTGGCAGCAAGATTAAAAAAGCCCGTTATAGAAAAATTAGCACATTGTATATAGAGATACTGGAGTGCTGATGAATTACCACCTCTGCTCAGATACAGACTTCAATATGGTACAGCCTTCAGCATAGTGAGAAATAGAGGATGAATTAATTGCTGTGTGAAGTATAATGCTGAAGAGTTAGAGGCAAACTAAATGAGATGGTTTAGCACATGGGAAGACTTGAAGGTTTTATGCACAAGAGGAAGAATATACATCAGCTTTTAGATCCAGTAATGATGGTGCAGAGAAAAGCAGACATGAGTAATGAAGTATGTGAATCCAAGCCCTTATTTAAATATAGATGAGAGGGGGAGTCCAGGTGGGAAACAGGCTGATTCCATACAGAGGTCAAAACAGAGGGACACAGGGACAGGGCAGTGGGTATGAAAGAGGAGAGGACCTGACAAGCAGCACCCTTCTGTATCTACCTGGTTCCTTGTTCATGTGATTTTAGATGAGGATAAGCCAAAGGACCACCTGGTCCTCTAAACTGGGGGTTGGAATTGAGTGCCTGACATGCAGAATTTGGACCCCATGTGGCAGGCACTAATTGTTACCTGGCAATGCACTGTATGTATAACATGCTGAAACCTGCTATATAGAGAGACATAGGTGCAAAACTCCTCTGAGGAAGTTTTCTCATTTCAAAGCCAGTGCTTTCGGTTACAGTATAATGAAAAGCTCAGGGGGGAGTGCAGGCTGTAG
Organism: Nestor notabilis; assembly: GCF_000696875.1. Taxonomy (NCBI): domain Eukaryota; kingdom Metazoa; phylum Chordata; class Aves; order Psittaciformes; family Psittacidae; genus Nestor; species Nestor notabilis. The sequence continues at coordinate 55,878 of NW_009934048.1, read as the reverse complement.
AAAGAGAGATGATTGGGACAAGAAGGATAAAGGCTCACTGTGTATTTCTGTGGTATATTGAGGCAGAAGGGGGACCTGAGCCTTGCAGTGACAGGCTCTTTACCATCCTCTCGGTGGCAGAGCCAGGGAGAGTTTGTATGGAAGGAAAGCCTTAGGAAAGAACTCTTTTCTGCATCACAGGCCACATCTCCACTTGCTTTCATCAGAGGCCTTCTATGTGAGGGGCTCTGCAGGACACAGAAGTACCAGACCGCTTGTGTTCTGCAAGGTGAGAAGGACCAGAAGACGAGGTCCATGCTGGCAGTCCTGCTGGCTACAGAGCAAGACCACCAGCTGTTCTGCTGTCTATACAGCTTTAAAGTTATAAAAGTAAAGATATAACAGGAGCCTTGAGAAAGGGTTTTTGTTGCTCTCTTTTCCCTCTGCTGGTTATTTTTCTAAGTGTGTGTATGTACATAAGAATGCTGTTAGGGGTCATTTATTCCTGTCAGGTAGCTTTCATTACAGTAATAAAATTCCCCTGTTTGACAACTTTTTTTCTGGGTTCTGAATTCTCATGCTTTTCTGAGGTTTCCTTCTGACCTCCAGGATGCATAAGGTGGGTAAGAGACATGTCTAGCATTTGTGAATGTCTTAGAAATACCAGAATTCAAAAAGCCTGGCTGTTCCTGTCTGGTAGATCTAATTTCAAGCTCTACTAAGACCACGGAAAGACACTGCAGATCAGCACAGAAGGAAGCACTAGGTGCAGGCTGATGCTTTTCTTAAAGCATCAGTGCAGAGATGACCATAAAGGTCAGCTACAGCTGACAATTACATATCCTCCAAACCAGGTGAGGTCTGAGACCCAGCAGCCTCCTCTTCCTTTTCATATTTGTATTTGATCTGCTACTGACAGAGGCACACAGTCCTTTCTGCAATAGCAGACAAAGACAGGAAGTTTCTTAAGGAAACTTCAGGGGCAGACTCAGGTTGGTACAAAGTTCTGTTCAGAAGAGTTTTTGTACAGGGAGGGCTGACATACTCATTTTGGGGGTTCCCAAAAGAAAACCAAAGCATGCGCAGACCTGCTGCAAGGTGTCCTGCAGATCTGTAGTAGGTGTGATGCTTTTTGAATGATTACTGTGTATGATTTACTCTACCCTAATCTGAGTACTTTTTCAACACATTCGCAGGAGTTCCAGTGAGTCCCAGGAGAGGACTGTGCATATATGCAAGGGCACATGACTTTTGTGTGGCAACTGTTTGTGCTATCCAGTCAGCTGGAACTATAGCCTGGAAACCTCAAATAAATAGCCAGACCTCAGAGGGAATGTACTAAAGGTCCCTGCATACAGTGACACCTGCTTCTCCTTTTCTGTTAGATGCTCTCCTCCCATTGCAGGCCTTGTTGGGAAAGGGGTAGTGATCTTTCCTGTTCAAATAGCAGAGGTTTCTGTATGAGACTGGGCATAAACATGTGCTTTATATTAGGCTAGAAGAATAAGACCTGGCTTGAAAACTAGATTGTTGTGAATTAAGAACTCTGCTTGATATTAATGTGGCTTCTGCTGAAGTCTTACTCTTAAGATGTAAATTTGAAATGTTTTGGAATGTATAAGTGTCTTTTGGCTGCTGACTGGCAGAAGGGAAAGAAACTATTAGAAATAAAAGTCAGGATTTGATGATGCTTAGGGGAAATGACCACCCTCACATGAGATCTGTTCTCACCTAAAATGTTCTATACAAATCTGAAAGAGTATTTGGTGGCATGTGAAAGCAAATACATTGCCAGAGTGGGCCTGATACTTAAGGTGAAGGAAAGCTACCGCAGCAAGTACAGGTACTAGAAATATGACCTAAATGCCACTGAGTAAGAATCTGCTCAGATAAAAGCCATGGAGAGCATCTGGGAGAAAAAATAACTCCAGACACAGAAATTCAGTGGCATGGAGGGAAATAGATGTGCAGTCCAAAACTGATAGTGGACAGCAAGTGAACCGGTAGTGCAGTGCAAAGGGGCAGGTAGAACAGTCAAGGCAATTGTCAGCTCTGAAAGCATAGATGATGTGTTACCAGAGCACAGAGGCAATAGCCTTTCTCCATGTATATCCAGGAGGAAGTACGTAAAGGAATGTTAATAGGAGGAAGTGTAGGCAATGCAGAGTAATGCCAAAGCCAAGAACAATTAATGAGTTATAAATATATTTTTATCGTTAAAGAAAATAAGATAGTAAAATGTTATGTGGCTTTAGCCCTAATTTTCAAATAGTAAAGTAAACTATTTAGTAGATTCTCTTGCCATACACCTTTGTGGTTAACAAGGTAAAGTACACATCCCTAAAGTCTCCAAAAAGGACATGGTATCAGTGCCAGCACCTGCTGTAAATGAAGCTGGAGGAGACAACAGTCTAGGTTAAGAGAAATCCATCAAAGATTATAGGCCAAATTCTACTGCCTTCACTTTCTGCACTTCCACTAAGGTAAATGAATTTGCCCAAGGAGGTATTAAATGAACCATTCTGATTTATATCAGACAGAACCCTCATTGAAGGCACCATTCACAACAATTAAAAAGATTGAATTATTAACAGTATGTATAACTGAGAGCGTAACATCTGATTGATTTATATATAAATGTATTGTTATGTGTCAAAACATTTATTGTTAGCAATATAATATTGATGGCATAGCATTGATAACGTCCTGCAGACTACCCACTATTCAAACAATGGCCATTTATCACCTGGCAAGATCCATGGGCTCATATCTCATTAAAGAGTTGGAAAATATTTTTCAGTGTCCTCCAAGATGTCTGAATATTTATTGTCAAATCCTTCACCAGCTTTGCTCTTTGTATATCCCGAGTTACCGAAATTAGGTTGCTTTAACTTACTGACTGCTAGATCCACTAATGGAAGTGACTTGAGTGGATCTGATACATGCAAATGTGAATACTCTGACCAGTTTTCTGGAAACAAAACCAGTTTTAAAGAATATATTTAACAAGTGTCTTGGGAAAAGTCATCATCTCAGATTTCTCTTGCTGGTTTTGGTTAACTTGAAATAGAGAGGAAGAAATACAAGAATAAAAGATAATCTGGAGGTGTGAAACTGAGTTTCCTCTGTGACTATGTTTTATAAATATTTGATATTACCCTCTGCCTGAATGGAGCTTTGTTTTGAGGAATCAGGCAGGAGATGTTTGGCTTTACCTGATATCTACTTTGGCAGCATGTTTTACTTCCCTGTTTTGTGTGACATGGTGCCAAGCCATGTTTTGTAATTATAGACTTCTGGGGATACCAGGCCAGATCCAAAATCTGCAGAAGGGTCAGGAAGACTTGCACTGACACAGCTGGCTTTGGACCAGGTTTAGTCTCACTGTTTCTCTAAGTAAGGAAGGGACAAATGTGACTGTTTGATGAAAGATACTGCTTCTCATCTTTATCATCTTTCAAATTGCAGAGTGCCATCCCTACCATATTTCTATATTAAGACTAAAAGCTTACAAAAAGGTAGTACTTGCATCTGTATGTTTTCAAAGTAAACATGGAAATCTGATCATTTTAACTACTATGTAGTTTCTGTAGCAGCTACTAATGCATTTGTATTGCTTTTGCATTCCCACTTTTGGACTAATATTGTTTTAAGTACTCTGTGTTCATAATGGAATTGTCATTCTTGCGAAGAGCTGTGCAGTGCCAAAGAACATTTCTTAGTGCTGTTTGTTAGTCTTGCTGGCGAGGTAAGCACCGCTGCAGACATCTAATAGCCTGAATTTGCTAGAACTTAACCTCCAGAAATACATCCCTGCTATCATAAACAAAACTGGACCAAAATATTGCTGCTGACAATGAGCTGTAAGCCAGTGCGGAGAGATTGCAATATCCCAAGTACAGAGTGGAACTGCTTGTTCCACCAACGTTAAATACCTTGGAACAGGAATTGTCATTTGACAGCAGTGACCTTGTCTGTCATGCTTACACCCCTGTGTGCCATCCTGTATCCTAGCAAAAGACACAAAAATACAAGAGCACTACTGTGGCCATTCCTCCTGGTGTCTCAGCCTGCTTCTGGTCTTGAGTGGGTTGTAACTTTAAAAGGAAGAGCTGGCAGCAAATGAGCCGGAGTCACTTGCAGGTTTTTTTTCCTCACAAAGCCTTCTGACCTTGAAAAGCCTTAAAGCTGCGTTCCCCATGAAAAATAACTTCTACTTAGTGCTGAGCACGTGTATTGTTGCACAGACAAATAGACAAATAACAATGTGAGTACATGCCTTGATCATTTATCCTCCTTGGAGGGCCATAAACCATGAGTAAATGCAACAAAAGCAGAAGATTAATAGTGGCTGCATAATGCTTTGCATTTTTCATAATGATTCTTTACAGATAGAATCAGTAAGTGTCACTAATTGGTAGGCACTTGTTCTGCGAGGGGGCTTAAGCTCCCTCCAGTAGAGTTGGAGGTCAGTCTCTGGTTCTGATGTGAGGGGGAGCTCCTAGGGAACTGCAGAGACTGTTACTTAACCAGTGCCATCACTGAGGCAAAGGCTGTGTGCAATGCAGAGGAAACCTCAGCAGTCTGCAAGGATTTTACCAGCCTGTTGGGTGCAGAGGCAATTGTTTGCAAACCCACTGGTGGCTATTCAGCCCTGAAGACTAGTAACACAAGGTTGACCACAAGCCAGCTGCTGAATTTAACATGGATTCAGCTGAATGGCTGGGACTGGAATAATGATATGATCCTACAGTGTCCTGCTGATCTCCTTCAGATTATCTTGGCTGCTACTGATCCTTGTGCCCTGTGGATGCAAGGGTGCTGTTCAGGAAACTGCTGGAAACCTACCCAGTGTTGTCCAAACATTGTCCAAAGCAGCAAGTGTGTGCAGGGATACCCATAGTGATTCCTGTGGAGGGCTGTACACTGGGAAAACCACTTTCACCAGATTTCTATCAAATTTGTTGCTGAAATTGATCTACTTTTTTTTATGTCTTACATAAAGAATAAGAGCATATTGTGTCTAGTGCCCTAACTCTGAAATTACAAACCTGCTTATATCCATTATTATGCCTAGTAGAGGTACCCAAGGTACATCACTGGAACAGTGCTGTTTGGGCAGGAAGCAATGCCAGTGCAGCTGTGCTTCTCTCAGTGCCCAGGCATATTTGGCTCTTTATGCGCAATCTGGGTGTAGTGCATGGGCTCAGACACTGACCATGCACTTGGGCACTCTGAGAGGAGAACTGGTACCACACCCTGCACTTGAGTCCTCCCTCAGACCTCCCAGGCTGAGATGATGATGGGCCCAAAAGCCACAGGCTCTGGTTTGAGCTGGCCGCTTGGCTTTTGAAACTGCCACACACACGCACTGCAAGCTGTTCCTGTTCCAGCTCTCTGAAATGTAAAGCTTAAATTGATTTGGGCTATGCTGCCAGAATTTCCCCAAGTGAACTCGGAGAAGGTGATCTTACACAGATTTATCTAAAAAGCTGCCTGGTGGTATGGATCTTTTTTTCTTTCCCCAGATCCAGAATATGTTCACATTCTCTATAGCATTGTTTAGTGTCTCTTTTCTCCTGTGCAACTGTCCTGCTCCAGTGCGGGAATGACACTAGAATAGCACGTCCTCTGCAGAAGAGATGATGTGGGACAGATGGAGATACAGGAGAGGGAGAGCATATGGGGCCTTCCAAACTCTTTCTGTCTGCAGCCTTTTTAAGCAAGTCAAATTTGTCCCTTTATCTTCTCCCCACTCCTAATTAAAAGCTCTTCTTAGCTCTGTTCTTCCCAAGGAGGCAGGAAAATCGGGAAGGCAGCTTGTTAGGCTTAGATAAGCTCAGAGGTACGTCACTCCAGAAATGGCTCTGGTGGAGAGCAAGCCCATTAGGGAAAAGCTGTCAGGTCTTTAAGTGCCTCTGCAGACCAGGCATGTGCTTTTTTACCAGTTGCTTTACCTATTGCTAATTCTCTTCATTTCTCCCCCTTTTTCTGACTATTTGTACTCTTGTCTCTGAGCAGCGTCTTGAACACAGTATGGTTTCAGTCTGGCTTCTTGGCACTGCTGTAATAGAGGTGTTTCTGTTACTGAGAGCAGTCAAATAAAATCCAGCAGGCTTGGGACATGAACATTTGTGGTCAGTCTCAAAACCAAAAGCAAAGTAGCAGCTTTGTTCTTTTCAGGCGGATCATCAATTCGGCCAAAATCAGTAACGTGTCAGTATGGTTGCTGACTCCAGGCTGCTCTTTAAAAAGCATCCAAGATACATAGACTATCAGTTGACATGATACGGATATTCACACAACATTTACCTTGTAGGTTTTAAGAAGCTTCTGAACTCTCCAAGAACCTTTGGAGCTCTCCCTGTTTATTTAGTGGTGACAGCAAGCACACCAATGTTACTTATGTTAGGTCAAGATTTGAAAGAAAAGGAGGCAGAATATCACAAAATTCCATCCACTTAAGCTAAGGGGACTCATAGCCTAGTCAGAGAATAACCTGAGCGTTCATTACTGAACTGCAGCATCAGGTGCTGCTGGGGTAATCAGAGATTATCGCCTCCAGAAAAACTGCATCTGAAAAGAGACCCTGCCTGCCAGACAAGCATCTCGAAAGGGAAGGGAGCTTCTCTGCTGCAAACCAAAGAACATATGCTGTTCCCTCCATGCTGCACTATATGGTAAAGAAAAGGAGCAGAGCTTTTAGCAGAGCTCTCCTGGCACACCAAGCATACATTTGGTGTTCAGTGGCCTGGCACAAGTGGAAGAGCAGGGCTTGAATGGTAAGTGTCTGAAATGGTGTCAGCTGAGGCCACCAGTGCACTAGGGATCAGACCTTGAGTATAGTGCTAGGAAAAAAAATCCCCTGCAAACCCCTATTCCCTCTCTATTTAACATTTCATATTCTGTTATTTACTGGTGTTTCCTGTAATTTTCACCACTGCATTTTGGGACTTGCTGAAAACAAAAGGAGAGCTTGAAAGGGCAGATTTCAAATCATATGTTATATCCAGACCAGTTCCCTTGATACAAACTTTTTGACTATTTCTTGACTGTTCCTGACTGTTCCACACATTCATCTTGGGAATACTTCACCAGTGCCTGTGCTTCCCATGCAGAGCCACGGCACTGAGAACGTTCCCCTTGCTTGTTAAAACTGTACCTCTGCAAGCTGACAGCTGCATCCTTCCAGGTAAAATGATTTTTTGCCAATGGAGTTTCTGTTGCCTCTCTGAAAATCCCTGCCTATAAACAGGAATCTGTAAGAAGGGAGTATTTGAATCTTCCTCTAGGCATAAGCATAGGAGGCTCTTTCCTAGGTAACATGTTGCTATTAACCCCCCAGTTTTAATTTGCTTTGTGACAAAGCTCTGGAGAATCAAGGTGGCTGCTGCTGTCCTTAATGGAAAAGAATTTCAGATGTTGCAGGGTGTTAAATCTGAAATTATACCCAATAGGTAAATGAACCCCCAAAACTATGTAAACCAGAATACGGATGTGGTAACCCACTGGAATAAGGAATTGAGCTAAAAAAGCCTCAAAGAGGAGAAAAGGCTTCGTCGGGATTGCTAATGCAACTGCAATCAGCTGGGTAGGGTTGGCAAGACAATTTATTGCTGTATAATATTGTGCAGCTGGAGCAGGAAGGGGTTTTGGCTGGCAATGGGGAGAATGGGTTACACCTGAGAACTCTGGTTTAAAGTTGTAGCTAGACTGGTAGCGCTACATAGAAGACCAAGGTAGAGGTGAGGTGTGAAGCTGTGGTGCCAGGTTCCCAGGAATTCAGGGTAAGGCTTTTCTGTAATCTGTCCCTGTTTGTCTCAAAGAGATGTGATTTCAAAGAGCGAGCATGGTGGAGATTTTTGTGGCGAAGTATGTCCTGTGTTCTGAAGGTGGTTTGTTGTTTGAAGGGGGCTTTTTTAATGTGTTTTTTATGCCTTTATCCAGTTAAAATGTGGCTAAAAGTAAATTAGTAGAAGTACAAATAGGATTAAAACTTAGTGGAGTTTTATGAAGCAATTAGAATGGTATTTCATAAAGCCAGATGAAAAATGCAGTTTTATTCAAAATACATCTGCTCTATCTTTTCTTATTAAGCACTTTGACCTTCCCCTGTGAACAGCAGAAGGTTTGGCGGGTAATACAATGTGCTCTAGTTATAAAAAAACATAGGAGAGAATTGCAGTAACTCGGGAGTTCATGGAGCTTTGCTTCCAGAGAGTTTGTTATGATTTTCATTTGTCCCTATGAAAACTTTACACTGAGCTCAGTTTTTATGTAAGCTCAGAAAGAAAACAACCAAAATGGTCATGTATGCATACCGCTTCCTTTCATGGCTGACCCGGGCTCAGGTTTATCCTAAACTTACTTATGTTCTTTTATCTAGGTCAGACATGAAGAAAGTATTATGTGCTTGAAGCTTTGTTTTATTTTTTTCCACCAACTTTGCTTTATAAAGATAGCAATGGCTGTGAACAGTTAGTTCATGCTATCTGTAAGCTGGCCAAAGCCAGTGTTAGCTTGTTGCTACATGATGCAAAGGTTGTCCCTGTGTCTCCCATCTTTGCAATGCCATCCCAAAATACAGTTCTCTACAGAAGGTGGAAGTTCATCTTGAACTGAGGGCATAAGTTGGAAGCGCAAGGGTTATATTAGATGGTGGGACAGCTCCTATGAGTTTTCTTTAAAGCCTGTGAAGAAGGGCAGATACTGTAGTGGGAATGGAGTGAAATCTCAGTCTCTAATCAGAAAAGAGTGACACTGCTAGAAAAACATGGATTTTTTTTTGTGTTTGGGTTTTAACATCAAAGGTTGGTGCATGGCAGGATTGTCCTCGGCTGTCTCCAGCAGAAGCAGCAGCATCATCATGCTGACTTTCTTCTCTGCCACTGTTCTAACATGTAGACCAACCATGGACAAAACTGGAAATCAAAGTTACAAAACTCAAGTTTGGTAATGAAATAATTCCAGTAAAGCATAGGAAAGTTGTATGGAGACAGGTCGTTGTGAGGCAGTCCGGAGCAAGAGAATAGTCACAGCTGAGGTGGCCCATTCCATGGCATTGAGTACAGGGTTCTCTGCCACTCTGTTCTCTGTGTGTGCTGCCAGCAGTCACTATTATGCACATATGGATTATAATCTCCTTTCCTTTATGGCTCACACCTTTACTTGTAGCATCACTCCGTGGATATCCCTAAAATTACCATCTGAAACACCTTACAGAGAGTATCTAAAAGGAATTAAAACCTATCCTGAAAATTAGATATTTGTCAGAATATTTCCAAGTTGAAACCCCAGGCTGTAAGCCACATCTGAAGCAAAGGTGGTTTCCAAAAGAAGCTGTGGATTTTCTTTTCTTTCTTTAAGGATAAGACATTGACCTAAGTATTACCCTGTATCATATGATATATTTGTATTAAGTCATTGCACTCAGGAAAACATACTGGGTTTTCTTTTTCTTTTGCATTCTCTGTGTAAACCTGCTTCTGAGGGAGTTTTGCTTGGCAGCTCAGCTTTCCCTGGAAATGGGGTGTGGTGACAGTACAAAGTTTCCTTTTCTTTTCCAAGTATTTCTCTGGCCCAGAGAGACAAGTGCAGTCCTTAGGCAAAAACTTGCCCCCACCCTTGTCACACTGTCAATTGATGCAACCCAGCTGCGTGTGTGGGGATTGCTCCAGCTGCAGTCCTCTGCTAAAGGTAAAGGAGAGAGACTGCTGCTGCTCAAGGGCTTCAAAGATGATAAAAAAGTAAAATGGTTTTCTTTAAAACACTTGAGTCTTACTTGGCTACCATTAAATTTTCATTCATTATCCTATGTGGCAGAAAATGGCATGTCCTGCAGTCATACTTGAGCAAAGATCTTGCTGCTTTGTGTAGAGATGTCTTGCATGCAGCTGTGTTCACCTGAAACAGAAGGATGCTGTCAGTTTGTGTCCTACAAGTACAAGCTAGCCAAAATACACCTTTCTAGATTTCTGCCTGAACTAACAGAGCAGAGGTTCAACCTGTAATTAAAGCTATTGTTAGTCATGCTGTGGGGCTCCTTGATAGTGGCTTTGACTCCTGTTGCAACAATGGGAAATCAGAGGGACTGTGTTTCAGTGTGGAGGGTTTGTTTCTCATCATCTGTTTGATCCCAGCCTCCTGTCACCTCTTCCTGAGATACGTCAGAAGCAGTTCTGGCTTTTTTTGGTGGTTATAGAATCAAGCAAAATGGGGCCTCCTGCTTTACTGGTGTTTGTAGGTGTTGCAATAGCAGAGGTAACTGTGCTGCACAGGGCTGCCCTGCAGGGTGGTGCTATGTTGGGGGGGGGTCAGCATGGTCCTGCTTTTGGTCTGTGTACCTATAGGTGCTGTGTGATCATTGCTGCACTGCTGTTGGGTTCTGCATGAGCAGGAGCACCCCTGAGCAGTGCTCTGGTGTGTGGTAGTGCTAGTTCCCAAAAGCTGTGCTCAGGTACAGCAATTGCCTCTCAAAGGCTGCAGTATCAGCATCTTAACGGTGCTTAGTAACTTTGCTACCCTAAGAAACTGCATGCATCTGCTCAATGGGATGAGCAACCACCAGGTTTACTGTGTTGTTAATAGTTCTTGTAAATGAAACAGCTTGTTGGAGACCTTAAAATTCAGGTCCTTGTATTTAAAAGAAAATTCTTTCATTTATATTCTGTCACAGTCAAGAAAGTCAATGCAGCCTTCCCCCTTCTCTGTGCCTTCCAGGCTCTAAGTGAATGCAGATGGAAGGACAGAAGCTGCTCGAAACAAAGACAGTAATGACTCCAAAATGTGACTGAACTGACTCTGCTTGAATCCCGTTTTGAAGTCTTTCAGATTTATCATTGATTTGGCTTTCTGTCATCTTCAGACAGATCTAGCTGTAAGCACTGTTTTTCAACCCTCATCTGCAATTTAGGCACCACCACAAAGGATGTATGAAAGGAAAATAGGAAGAGAAGGACTATCCTTCTTCCAAAAAAAGATTTCATATGGCATCAGGGAAACGGGAAAATATGGCTTCAATACACAGTGCATTCAAAACACATTGTGAGTCTTTGTAAACAGGTGACCACAGTGATATTGATCACTCTGTGATTTGTTTGGCTGTTGTAGCAATCCTTTTCTGTGCTTCCCTGGACATGTTGGGGCAGGGGGGTTCCCATTTTACTTTTGTTAAAATTATGGAATCATTCCAGTACAGAGTCCTGAGTTATTAACATCTTTCCAGATCCCAGCTTCTTCAATTTGATGTTGAATTAATGAAGACTCTGCTTGTTTCTTTGCTAAAGTATTATCTTAGAGGTTGGTTTATTCCTACCAATAAATGTCTGTCTTTGGAAGAGAATGTAGTGGGGTTTTATTATTGTTTATTCATTCAGAAATAAAGAAGTCTGCAAAGTTGTGATCTGACTTGACATCTTTCTCTGGCTTCGTCAAACAGATTATGGCTATAACATTTCTATAGTGAAATGACAAGGACTAGACATCACTCTTTCGAGACTACTGTCTTCTTCCAACAGCAAGACTCCCAAGATTAATTTGCATGCTATCCATGTGGCAGGTGCATAGGTGTGAAACAAATAATCTGGAAGAAATCTTCTGTGTCTATATAGAGAGAATACAATCTGAAATTGTTATCTTGGAAAAAGTGACAACAACTGCACAGTCCCTGCAACTGCTGAATAAACGCAGCAGCTGGAAGCTGTTAATCTCTCATTCTGTTTATGCTTTGATCAAAACCTTTCATTGCATATTCAGAGACAGTATTTTATCTACCCGTGATGCTGAATGTACAGCACTGTATGTTAAATCATTTTTACAGGTGTAGAGATACCTTTAAGGATAGGCTGGGTGTATTAAGGCTTTGTGCAGCATCTGGAAGCAGCTCAGGGTGAAGGTAGCTTGTTTTGACAGTTGCAACGTCATTAACATACAATCTGTTGGAAAATGTTCATCAGCTCAAAACTAAATTACACCTTTTAGTTGTAGCAGAGTGGACCTGCATGATTTGTATGCATACAAAGCTGTTGACTTTATTACTGATGAAGGCACTCTTCTGTTGGGTGTTCCAGAGGGAACAGTTGTGGTTGGAGGGTTTCTTTCACTGGTGAAATACTAAGGAATTTTTTCCCAGATTTACAAAGGAGAAACTGAGGCAGAATGTGTTTGGTATCGTGTTGACAAGTTTATCATGATGACCAGTGGGATCTAAAGAAGAACCAGATAAGGCACCTAATCCTGTGAGAGCCAGAAAGTGTTTGAAGGCCTCTTCTAAGTATGTTAAAAGATAAGCCCTTGCTGAGCAACTGCAACTTTTGTAAGCATGGCTGCACTAGCTTGCATTAAGTGTGTTTCCAGCTCAGACTGAAAATACCAGCACAGAACCTACACGTAGGCTTAGGTCATCATCCCAGCCAGTGCCCCAATAGGTAATGAAAAAGCATAAAACACTGATGGCAGTGCTGAGGAGCAGAGTTCAGGCATATTCTCTGCCATAAAGGACTTCTCTACATGTCCTTGCTGTGGGCAGAGATGCAGGGCAGCTGCCTGCTGCTGCCCTCAGCCTCTTCCTCAGTCCCGCGTGTGTTTCAGACCTGCTGCACACAATGGCTGCTGCAGGCTGCTCGCACAGGCTGTTGAAAATGCTCATCCTCCCTGCAAGTCAGCAGCCCAATACTATTGCTCTGTATTCCAAGTGATCCAGAGTCTTGGAAAAAAGGGGATGGAAATATTTTCTTGCCACTTCCTCTTTTTTTCCTTTCTTTATGCTACTGAAAAAAGGAGGGAATGTTCTGAAAGCAAATATTTTTCATTTTCTGGGTGTTAAAATTACTTTTAAAAACAATTGCAAGAATATTTCATGTGCATCCATTTGGTAAACCATACCAAATCATAGCATCAGCTACATTGGTAAAGACCTTTAAGCTCATCCAGTCCAACTGCTCCCCAGCAGTGCCATGTCCACCACTAAACCTTGTCTCTAAGGGCCTCGTTTACACAGATTTTGAGCGCTTTCAGGGACGGTGACTCCACCACTGCCCTGTTCCAATGCCTGACCACCCTTTCGGGGAAGAGATTGTTCCTAATATCCAGTCCAGACCTCCTCTGGGGCAGCTTGAGGCCTGTCTTGCACTGTTAATAGCAGTTAAACCAGACTAAAATCAGCAAGTGCTCAGAAATCCAAGGTGACAGCTAGCCAGGTTCTTGATTGGTACACAAGGAAGATGAAGCACTTGTATAACATGAGCACCTGGTTCTTCCACTGTGCAGTGAACTTTGTGGTCACCACGTGTAGTTTCCTACATGTCATTTATCCTTCCCCCTTGCCCATGGATGGGATTGTCTCGTAATCAGTGACAGACTCAGGGATGGTTTTCTGTCCCTTGATCTTGGGAGGGAACATAATGCAAGGAGAGGAGAGTGCATAATTTCTGGCTTTAGACAGATGATGGTTAAGCTGGATGGCTAAAATAAGATCCGACCCAGGCATACTGTTGACAGCACTCGGAAAAATTCCCAGGGATGGATTCCAGCTAACTCTAATGCAGACTACCCACCATAACTGCAAATCTAACTGTTAGCAGCTCAAGATGTGTGCAAAGCACCGAGCTTTCCTGTTTCCTGCATTTTTCTCCAGATGTTCACTGTGAGTAGCCTTTTCCTCTTATACATGTCTCGTTCCACATCTTCCTGTGTTAAAGTCAACATAAGGTTCCAAATAAATCCCTGATGCAACTATGACAGCTTCATTGAACTTAGTGGCAACTGCGCTGAGCTCTGATGGGTGGTGACTGCACTGGAAATTACAGCAGAAAGGGGAAGCTGTAATGGAAAAAGAAGGTCTAGTTTTGAATCCCTCTCACTCTACGCTTAGGGCATGTGTGTGCAGACATGCTGAAGAAGGTTAATCCACATTAATTTCTAATATGAGTTACTTCAAATGCAGGAAGCTGAAATTTGGAAGTGAAGTTTCCTAAAATTAATGTGACACTTAAGTTGAGGGTTTTATTAAGAGTTTAGACAGTGTATAGTTTGACTGAGCACCTGTATCATTGTCTATTACAGGCTCTCAAGTTAATTATAAGATCTTAGAAATAACACAGGTATTGTGTATACTTAAGCATTACACATGATGTTACTGTCACTGGGGACTAAGCATAAAAACTTGTGTGCTTGTTTTGTTCAGGCATGATTTTTATCCATAGGATACGTGGAATTTTTTCCAGGTGTTGGTCCTCCCTGAGTTTACAGTTGTTGAGTTTCAAATATTGGCACGATGACAGAGCCTTTAATTTCTTTTCAAGGTCAATCTGTGCTCTTTCTCTTGGGGAAATCCTTGCAAACAGTTTAAGGCTATAATCTCCAGTGATGAAAGTCCATTGGT
>NW_009934048.1:6955-41488 GCF_000696875.1 Nestor notabilis | reverse complement strand
GCAGGGAACTTGCCTGTTGGATTTGACAGAGCAATGAGGCGGCCTGATGGTAGTAGCTTCTGTTGTTGTCCCTGGGGAGGAGAATGAGGGCATGGATAATCCTCTCCAAAAGGATTGGGATTCTCTCTGGATTCCCCACACAGTATTCTCGGAATGAGTTTCACTCTACTGCTGTATTTCTCTGCAGCAAAAGAAAATAAAAAGTAGCTGAAGTGTAGATAAGTCAGATTAAAAACCTTTAATTTGGGAACTGAACACGAGTATGAAATCTGGTATCAGCAGTAACAGGCGATAACATGCAGTACGTGGGATAGAAGCTGTCTTGGCTTTCACGTTGGGTTTCTGCTTGAGGAGCCCAACAGTAAACACTGTCCTGACTCTTGTGTGCTTTGGTGTTGATCTGCTGTGACTTAAGATATGTCTTCAGAGTGGACTGCTGTATAGCACAGAGGTATCAGACGCAGGCTAATCACAGCAGCACTCTTCTTGGTAAAGGACTCTTCTTACAGGGACTACACTGCATCTAAGCTGACACTGTGCTTTCTGCTACTGCATCAAGCCTGCCTCTGGTTCCCACTTACATTATTTGAATGGCTCAGGTGTATTTACGCTATACTGCAGTCTGCAGCACTGATACATCCTCACCCTCCTGGCCATTACCAGCATGGAGTTTGCACACTGGGATTATTCAGAGCCTTGGGATCCTGTGTCACAGGTCTCAATCCCTGCTGTAGAAGCTCTGTCGATCAACCCCCTGGGAAACTGAACTCTAAATATCTGTCGTTCTGCTTTAATGCTGACAGGTTTTTACAGCCTTCTTGAATATCTATGTCCTGCTCTTGGTTAAACTGGTGCTTTATATCTTGAAATACGGTAGAATTTATTATATCTCTTTATCAAGTACTACGACTTAAACATGTTTAATTTTTATGAACCTAAAAACTAGAGTCCTTTTTAATATATTTGCATACTTACATGTAGGTTTCTATTTATAAGTGTCTACGTAATAACTTAAACCCAAATATGTGTTTTGCATATATTTTTCATGTAGGCATATGTACATCAAATCATACATGCATCTTGTGTGGAGAGTATGTGGAGATATTCACACTGTGGATGTGTTTGCCTCTATAAAATACTAAAAAAAATAAATTAGAATATATTTATATCAAGAATATATCATTGCCAGATTGGACGGGGTTTGAAGCAACCTAGTCTAGTGGAAGGTGCCCCTGCCCATGGCAGGGGGTTGGAACTTTAAGGTCCTTTCCAACCCAAACCAGTCTGTGATTCTATGATTTTTCTGGTAGGTTCTAACAAGGGTACAACCTGCCCTAATGTTCTCACAAGATGTTTAAAAGACCATCTTTCCTAGACATCTTAAATGTTTCACTGTATTTACAGAAAAGCTCCATGAAGCAGTGACCTCACACCAGCACCAATGATGCAGAAAGCATGACATGTAAGGTATGATCTCCACATGCTCTCAGTTAATGACAGGCACAATCACACATGCTTCCCATGCACATGTGTGCTTAACTAAACTTCATTCAGAAAGCCTAGCCATAGCTGCATGAAAGTTCTCCATCTTCCATTTCAGTTTTCCTCTGAATACTGAGAGGGTCTAAATAAGTATCTGTTTACATTAATTGAAAGAAAGAATATTTTTCCTCAGGTGCTAGATGGCTTTAGACGACAAACTGACATTGCTTCCTGTGTGAGGGATAGTGCAAAAGGGCAAACTGTGCTTGCATCATTTTCAAGCCACTTAACCCCTACCCCTATTAATCTTTCACACAACCAGCAACAGAAAGGTGCAGCAAAAAAGCGACTGCCATGTCGGGGCATAGCAGGTGGCTTTGTGTGAGTAAAGGAGCTAGATTTAGTAATGTTTGTGCCAAATATGTTTTCATTAATGTTTATTTTTAGTAAGAAAAAAATATACAGAAAAGGGTAAGATTTGGAGCCTTTCAAAAGCTGACTTTACTTCTTTTTATTCCAACTAAGAAATACTGATTTGGCCCAGTCAGAGGCTGGGAGCTGCATATGGTTTTTGCTGCATTTTCTGATAAGCTAAATCTGCTAATGGTAAGTAACACTGGCAGAAAATTAAAGCCTAATTCTGCAAGAAATACAAACTCTATATAGCCACTGACTACATCAGCAAACATTGAATGATAATGATCTTAAAGTCCTTTCCAACCCAAACCATTCTGTGATTCTATAATGGGCTCCAGTGTTAAAGCATCAATGAAGCTTGCTGTAAGGAGTCTTTATTGCAAATCAGGACTGCAGTCTTGTCATAGTAGAGTACATAAGGATGTTTTTAATGAATAGGATAATATAGTTATGACTTAAATGAAAAAACATATTTGCATATGTTTGCTTTTACAGGAAAAACTATGTGCAAAATAAGCTTGAATGAGTGTGTTTAAGAGGAAAGGAGACTTCTGTATGAACTGTCAAACAAAATTTGTCTAAAAACTTCTTGTTTGTTGAGTTCTGAATGACTGTTAAAGAGCAGAGTCTAGTAAGCACTTAGCTGAGACCTTCCCATAAGGAGAAAGGAGGAGAAAACAAATGCCCATTTGAATAGAAGTGTGAAAAGCATGTACAGAGGGTCAAAGACTGTCAGGACAGAGAAGATGAGATGCATGGTCTACCAAAAAAGACCACCTGTCTGAAGTGGCAGAACAGATTGTAAGGCATTGGGAGGAAAAAAAAATTTGCTAATACTTATTACTTTAAATAAAGAGTATGGTGTAAGGGAAGCAGAGTAGCTGGGGGAGACAGAGTGGGGTATTTGATGGCTATTTTGTTCAGCTTTGCAGAGGGAGACAGTGAACTGGGAGCTTTGTATGGAGAGTGCCACTGCATTTGGAGGTCAGCATACTGCCCATACTGTGAAGGTAGATCAGGAACTGTGTGAACATGGTCATGCAAGGACACCATTCCTGCCGTGAAATTGGTACCTTACAAAATACTATAGTTTGGAATTTGGCTTCAGGCTTTGGTTCAAACCATCATAGCAGGTGGCTTTAGGTGTTTGGAAGTCTCTCTGGATGGGTACAGTGACTACCTCAAGCTGGTCTGTACTCAAGTTACTTTAGGAGTGCCCCAAAGCAGGAGATTTACCTTTTAGTCCATGAGCTGAGAAGCAGAGAGTACCTGGTTTGTAGCTGAGCCCATGTGGAGACCTGCCTCCAACACAAGCTGTGCTGGGCAGAAAGAAGTGCAAGCTTCAGCCAGGTCTCTGCTGCCAAGGAGGCATTGATCATCTGCTGCACAAACCTCACTGACAGCACAGGAGTGTAGTGATACTGCTTCTCCTTTTCTGATCTTTTAAATGTATTGATGAATCTTGTAAATTCCATTGTGCTATGAAGATCTGGGATTCTGGGTGACTGCTAGCTCTTGAAATGTTCTTCCCACTGAAATTCCTCGTCTGGTCCTTGCTCTTTACTCTGACTCCAGTTTAACTGCCTTGCCTGAATAACTAGCTAATAGCCAGGATGAACTTTATGTCTGTTTAAATGCTTGTGGCTTTAGTGTATAATGTAATACGATGCTGTCCTCTGGGACAACGTGGGAAAATGTAAAAACCAATTCCATGCGCGTGTTTGCAATATTAGAAAGGCAGCTTGATCAGGTTGGGCAGGCTTGGATTCTTTTTATAGTAGGACAAGTAAAACAAGCCTATATTTCTCAAACTGTTTGGCTTAAGAATTTTTTCACATGAGTAAATATTTATGGATGTTATATGGAATGGTTTCATCCCTGTAGAAGGGTAGCTTATTTCATTTTTTAATGGTAGATCCAGCTTTCTCCTCATTTAACCATGCGTACCAGGGTGAAAAAAAGAGTTCCCAAATCAACTTCAGTTCTGGCATCTCAATTGCCTAATTAAAGGTGTATATGGATACTTAGATAGATATTAGTTAGTTACACATCTGACTTTTACTGCATGAAGTACGACTGCATGCTTTCTCTAAGCAGCAGAATACTTGCCCTGAAGTTCCCCAGACAAGGCCAACTTCTGTTTTACTGTTCTTACAAGAAAGGAAGATACTCAAGTGCTTCTTTTGCCTGGTAATCAGTGATTTATAGTGAAAAACATGACTCCAGGCACCTGAACTGTAGAGTTATTAAAGGTCAGCTGTGGTGCCAGAGGGGCATGTGGCACCCTTTGTCCCTGCGAAGGCAGCAGCAATGGGTTTGGTCCCAGAGCCCTTATTGTGGCTCTGAGAGTCTCCTCTGCAGCAGGACATTAGTCACAGCCTCAAGTTCTTTGTGTGTGTGGGGAAGCAGTTTGCTAAGCAGTATGATCTTGATCCTGCAAGATGTCTGAAGCTACAAGAGAAGAAAAGCACATGGACCCTGTCCCATATAAAGAAAAGTGACGAAAAGTGACACATGGAGGAAATATAGCCAAGCCTGAGCTCTGCTCTTTCAGAGTGAGCAGAAATAAGTCACAGGATCTCTTGCAAGCTCATTTCCCTGGTCATAAATAGTGAAATTAGGTGTTTGTCTGGAGACAAGAATGTAAAAGCAATCCTTGGTGCCCAGGGCATGGGATCATTTTGGTCTTGAAAAGCTTTAAAAGGTTCCTCTTCATTCAGTCCCAGTTACTTCTGCCTATGTGAACACAAACTTCTGCAGCCTCTTCCCAGGCTTCTTGTTTCTGAGACAAAGCCATTTCCATTTAGAGCCCTCCAAGCCCCATCCACCATAAGATTTCCTTTGACCTGCTGGGTGTGGACAGTTTCCTTGGAGCACCCTGTCCTGCCCACTCTCCCCTCACCAGACATAGGCAACAATTAAGCTAATTAAGCTATATGCAGGATTAAGTCTACAGGCCCAGATTCACAAAGGGACTTAGGTGTTTGCAATGGGAATTAAGCTGATTATCAGCATATCGCTCTCATTATATAGTCTTTGAAACTTGCATAGCCTTGTGCTTGTGCACATTTTCCCTCAGAGAGTTCCTGTGCCCACCGGGAGGGAACAGAATTCCCTTTATGCTGTTCCTGCAGTGAGAACTGCCCCAGGGCGAGTCCTGGGCTGGGGGCAGCCCCCACTTTACCATCCAGTGCTCAGAATCTGTGAGAAGCTATCTTCCCCACATCCCTGCAACAGGCTTTGCTTGCTCCATGTAGTAGGAAAGCCTGTCTTGTTTCACACCTTTATGTACAAAGTTGTCAGGGAACAAAAGACATTTTTGTTAGCAAAGGCTCACAGAGCTTTTCTTTCATGTGTGACAGATGCTTTCAGAATCCATTTGAGGGAATCTGCATAATTGATACACAACACCAGTGACCCAGCCTGAATGACTTAAAGTCTTTATTTTCATCCCGGGTGGCTCAGAAGCAGCCAGCGGAATTTGTAAGGCTCCATTAAAATGTTCAGGTCTTTGGGCTCTCTAGCAATGGGGACCACGTGAATACCTGAGGACAAATAGCCTAAGTTTCATTAGCAAGATAGAATCTGCAGGGTGAAACATGGGAAATCAAATGCGATAAGGAAATGATTGTGAGCTGGTTATGCAGAGTGTCAGCCGCAGCAGGCTGAAGAATAATAAAAGGAGGGAAAACGATGAGCTCTAAACTGCAACAATTGCCCTACAAGCCTTGACTGCTGCAAGACATTTCCTTCACTCTGTCACTCCTAGCAAGGGTTAGCAAGCTTTTAATAAAAAGCCAACATGGAAAATTCTTTTGACATAGTACACTGTTCAAAGTGCTGTTGCTGTCAGCAGCGTGTTGTACTACCACTCCCTCTTCAGATTTTCATCTTCATCTAGGCATAAAGGCTCATCCCAAAATGAGGAGAACTTGAGTGGATTAGTTTCCTCTTATTGAACAGAATGTATTTGAATAGCTCAGGCAGTGAGCTTGGGGATTCTGCTGGAGGCATCTGGAGGGTCTCTAAGTTTATCAAGGATGAGATATAGATAAACGCTACAGGCTTAAAGACATGTTTTAGTTCATTGCTCGTTAATGGTCCTCTCTTTCATTCTCTGATTTTTCTCATTCCTAAAGCTAGTGGATCACTACAGCATCCATGTCCTGGTTTCCAAGGGATGTGGGATTGCAGCCCACATGGGCTGGTGGAGTTCTGCAGCAGGGTCTGGCCTTCTGGAGGGTCCTGTAATAAAGGATTCAGCAATATTGAGAAGGGACTGAGTGTTCTGAAAATAATACATCCCAAGTCACACCACACTCATTTCCAGTAAAGTGCTGAGAATCATATTACCACATTTATCCCCATTCAGCTCCCTGAGTCACCACAAAAATCGCTGGATGAGTTGCTTATCCTCTCTGCGTCACCATGATCCATTTAAATTGGGGATAAAGTGTAGTATTTCTTCACCTGCCAGAAACACCAGCTTTGCACTGATGACTTTATGATCTAAAATAGTGATCAATATAAGCACTTAGTTTCTTCCACCTTCCTGTGCAGTCCCTGGTGTCTCTGCATGAATGGCTTGTGCTGGGCACACTTGAGAGATGGGTTGCAAGATCACCTGGGTTGGATCCAGTATGGCAGGCCTCAAGGTCCTGAATGCTTTGCAGCAGCACAGTGATCATACCTGTTCTCTATCAAGTCTTAGCGTGGAAAGCAGTGGCAGTCTGGAAGATATTTGTTCCTTTTCCCCTCTAGTTTCAATAAGGTGTCTAAATATAGTCATAGATATTCTTCTATTCCAGCTTTCTGTGTAATCACAGGGCAAAGTATGTCTTGCAGAGAGACTGCACTTTGGGGGCTAAAAAAAAACTCGGTGAAGCCTGGAAATCACATTAAAAATGATCATATCGGTAACCATGAATAAACTGTCAGCACCATTCAGCCTAGCACTATAATCGCCATAAAGCATTTTAAGACACATTTCTGTTTAGTGGCTGGTAAGAGTGAGAAGCTTATAACTTAGCTCTGGTAGGTAAATGCCTCTTTACTGAGTGCCCTGGCTCCCCAGGGCTCTGCATTGCTTGCAGACCCATTGCCTAAGAAAGCACTAACATACATGGTGTATAGCTGCTTCAACAAGCCAGGTAGGTTTTGTACAAGTGAATCCAATGTGAAACAGTTACAAAGCAGATACCAGAAACAAACCAACAAGGGAAATGTGAAGCCTGAGCTCTGAGTTTCAGGTCCTCACCTGAGGAAATGAAGAGACTTAAGCCCCTGTTCTCCTCAAATGGGCAAGGTGTGTTAAACTACAAACAAACTTGTGCAGCTCTGGGACAGGTTCCTCCAAACATCCAGGAACCTTCCAGCCCCATAGCCAGTGGGATGATGCACTCCAGGAATTTGCCAGTGCCCCATTGAGTAATGAACTTGCATTAACCAGAAGGAGCAGAGGGTTGCTGTGCTGTCTACAGGTTACTAGAGAATCAACTTTATCCCTTGCTAAGGAAACACAGATTAGCAATAATGGGGCTCAGAGTCAAAAATGGACGAAGCATGTTATCAAAACTAATACTAAGTAAGAGAGATCCTCTTTAATTTCTGCAGCCTTTCAGTTGCTTAGGAGGAAACAAATTACCTATTTGAATCAAGTCCAGGGTTAATGTGGAGAATTCTTGAAGTCCTTCCTTCTCTTGTTTGAAGTTGGGTCTGTGCTACCCAGGCCACAAGATTATTTGTTCTATAAACCAAATGGAAAGATCCAGCTTTTTTTTTTTTTCTCTTGCCTATTTACAGTTCTTGTGTTTGGAAAGTTAGGACATCATACGGCCATGAATGTATGTATGAATGTGAATGTGTGAATGTATGAATGTAAAAAGGGTCCTTTTGTCTCCTGCCCTAACATTCTGATTAATATACCTATTTCTCTTACTATATTATATATTGACTTCATCTTTGTGCTTTTTCTTGTTCGTTGCTGGACCCTTAAGGCATGGTAGCAAGATTTTATAAATCTTATAATGGTTTATAATTCTACCTGCATGTTAACGGGGCAAGTAAAATTTACAACTAGCAATTCAGAGAGTTCAAAACCACTATTGAAACATGAAGGAATTAAAAAATGGAGGTGACACTCCTTATAATTGTCACTCGATCACATTTAGAGTGACAATTGCATGTAGTATACAGGAAAATATGTTACTTTGGCTGGAAACATTGGACCTGTATAATTCATGGTTCAAATGTACTGTAATATTAGTCTAGGTCCTTGTATTAACCAAAAATTTCCCCGTGACTAAATGGAGTTAGTGGATGATACAGTACTTAATGCAGAGGTAATAATCTGACTTCTCTCATTAGCGCAGTACTGCTATAGCTTCTAAATTGATTTTAATCAGCATTTAATTAGAAAATGGCAATCCCCTGTGGCTAATTCATATTTTACGCTATTCCAAGTAGACCATTATTCTTTTTTTACAAGTGGCATCCCAATTTCAGGTGAGGAAAGATATGAGATCTTGTCTTTGAGTCATGACCTTTGAGGGTCTCAAGTATAGAGATTGTGTGTCTTGGGCTGTTTATCAGCTCTAAGCCTCTAAAAGTCACTGTCACCTGCCTCAGGAAAGAATCCCTTTTTCTATCACAGCTTTTTCTCTGGAGTAGAGTTTCCTAGTGCCAAAGAACCTCACAGACCATTGTACTTTCACAGCAGGTATCCAAGTATTTCTTGGGGAAATAATCCGAGGACTCCGTGTCCAGAATTTGTGGTATGATGCAGACAAAAGTTTTATCACTTATGAAGGACTGAGAATACCTGTGAGTCCATATATTGAAAGTGTGGTGAAAGATACTCAGTGAAATACTGTATTGTTCCATCTCCAGAAAGAATGACTTGAAATAGAGAAGGAAAATATCCTACTCTTTGAATGAATAACACGAAGGAATCCCTGTGCTAGCACAATATGAAAGTTTTATTGCATTCTGGATTTTCAGTTGTGCTGTATTAAACCATATTAATATTTGGTTTGTCTAGGGCAGTCAGAAATCATTGGTAATGATGAATTTTTCATGTACACTAGTGCCAAATGATCGGCCTTAGTGCTCCAAGGTCAGTCAATCATTCCACTCTGGTGGAACATTTCTGCCTTTAAGGCAAATGAAACTTTTTTTTTCCCTCTCTATCTCAAGTGCAGATAACTTATGGGACAAACTCATTAATAGCTCATCCTGTGTGCCGTGGCTGTTGCCCTATGATCCGTCAACATACCTGAAATGAAAAGTGATTTCCCTGTAGACAAGGGGTAGATCTGCTCATACCTTTTATTGTGTACCTGAATGTAGGTTCTCTCATAAGCAGCCAGATCAAGTGGAGTCTCTCTATCCAAACATGCTGTGGTTTGCCAAGAAGGAAAAAAACCTGAGAGTCTGATCCAAACCTGGGTATAGTTTTTCACAGAGATCTTGATTCCAGTGGGCATTCGGAATAGTCCTCATTTCCACCACTGGAACAACATGAGCTCACACTGAAGCAAAATAAGTTTTAAACAAAATGACCTCTGAAAGCATTAATCCTAGTAGTCCATTTTGTAATGGAAACCTACAAGATCATTGCCTTAACTGTGGTTTTGCTGCAAGCTTAATGTATGGTGTAGATTTCTTACAGTTGTTTGCCTCAGTACAGCAAAGGAAAAGGCAGGTGTGGCTGGCCTTAAACTCTTTGCTTACAACATCACTTCCAAACAAATGCATCTGACCCTTGGGTTTCTAGCTTTGTTTGGCACAGAAATGGACCTACAGGGACTTTTCAGTGACATTCACTCATTTTATCTTTCTTTTAATATTGCTGTTCTGAGATAGGTCATATATTGAAACTTGAGTAATTATGTCTGTCTGCATGGTATATTTAGCCTTACAACACAATATTCCTTTCTTTAGTATCTGTCACTTTTTATTGCTTGTGTTCTGAAGCCTTTGAATTTAGCTCAGACATTAAGGCTGAAAGCTGTTGATTTCTGAAAGGTAAAAACTCCTCCAAAGCTCACTAAGTCAATGTATTTGTTTGCAAACCAGTACTGACACAAAGGTTGCGGAAGAGACCTGCTTCTTTCTGCTTCATATCCTTCTTCATGCTCCATGGTGGTCCTGCTTTCCCCCTTTTAATTTCTTGTTTTAATAGTCTTCTTTTCTACCTGCTGTTACACTTTTAATCTGCCTTCTGTATTTGCCCGTTTCCTGTACCTCCTTCAAGCTTCTCTTCCAAAGTACCTTCCATCCTGAAGATAGTATTTTTGAGAGAATATCTCCTAGTGAAATCAGCAGACCGGGTTCTTATATGCCTCAAAAAGGAGGAAATTAAACATCCTACACAGCGAGCAGGGTATTCCAGAAGCTGTATTCTTTTTCAGCTAGCATTTTACTAATCACAGAATCAACTATGTTGTAAAAGACCTTCAAGATCATCAAGTCCAACCATTCCCCAGCACTGCCAAGCCCACCACTAAACCGTGTCACTGAGGGCCTTGTCTACATGGTTTGTGAACACTTCCAGGGATGGTGCCTCCAGCACTGCCCTGGACAGCCTGTTCCAATGCCTGAACACCCTCTGGGAAACGAATTGTTCCTCATATCCAATCTAAGCTCGGATGGGTTTCTCTCTCCACTTGCATGTCTTCTGTTTGGAGAGATTCTGAAACTGAATCTCTAGCGGTCCAGCACCTGGGCTGCCCAATTCATCAATCTGTGGTGCAAACACTTCCTCAAGCTGTGTCCTGCTGTAGCACAGGGCTGCGGTGATTTGTGTGCTGCTCCACATGAGATCTGCAGCTGAAGGCAGCCTTGAGCAGCCCTGGGTGAACTGATAACACCAGCAAACACCACTGACAACACCGGAAGCACTCAAGTTCAGAGGACCCTTGGCTCACTTATTACAAGGATGTGCTGATTGCAAGGTTAATGTTTCACTCTGTTATTTTGGGTCTGTAATCACCATGCATTGCACAAAGCCAAAACTCGGCAGGACCATCCCAGCCTTTGGTAAAATACACGCAGCAATGGGGATCAGCCACTGCAGGAATGACCCATCTCCCTCATGTTCAGGCTTCTGGTTCCCAAGGACCAGAACTCTTCAATTCTGCCCTGTTAGAGATTGGCAATACTTGGTATTGCAGAAACTTCTTCATAGCTGAGGAATGTCTGGAAAAAAGGCTCTAGTCTGGTCTGTCTTTTTGTATACATCATGAGAAAGCCTTGGGGAAGTGGGAAATCTCATTAGGAGTTAACTTGGGATCAAATATGACCTCCCAGGTGATTCTGAAAGGCCAGGTCAGTCTAAGGGGCCACCTCAGACTTCTTTGAAGAACCGCATCAAATTTTGATACCACTAAGTATATAATAGATTTAATTTACAAAGTAGTGTTACTGCCAATTCCCAGAGCGCCACAAATCCTGCAGCCTATTTCTTTACGAGAATGACTTCAGTTTGTTCATGGGTTTTAGTGCAGCAAGCTGGTTAACAACTGCAGAAAATGCTTTAGGACAGGAAGCCTGAGTCCTACAGAAGAGTACCTGGCTCTGCTCTATCTTCAGGAAGCCTGGAGAGTTATGTAGCTCTGATATGACATGAGGTACCAGGGTTTTTTCACTCAGCCTGGAAGCAGCATTACCACAACCTGTGAAGTTGTCATAGAGATCTTGGCTCACTCGAGAGCAACCAGCAGCCTCTGCTCAGGGGAACTTAAAAACCCAGAGAGTTCCCCAAAATTCCCGAAGTCCCACATTCGCAAGCATCCCACCACCATGTGTGTGCAGCTGCATCATGTCACCAGGATATAGGTGTCCCTTTAGGTGATGGATGCATGTCAGGCCATGATAGATGGAACTGGGATGTGTGCTGACAGTGGCTGTCATACTTTGGTCTGAGCAGGGCTACATCCATCCTGTGACCACAACACAACACAATCTGATGAGACAAGTGCTCTCCAAGAGACCTGCAACTCCCATGCCTCAGTGAGAGGACAGAGACGCCTCCATTCAGGTGGTGGGAAGTCATGCAATACAGATGGTCCTCAGATCCTTCCCGTTCTGCTACTGTGCAACATCTCAACAGAGATGAAGGCACGTTGTGTTTGCACTGGTGCCTCACATGAAAGCTTGGTCCTTTGTGACCTGGAGTCCAGAGTCCTGCCTGGCATGACAACAGAACGTGACAACGGCAACACACAACCTGTGCCAGAACCCTGCAGAGCCAGGCAGGACAGCATCCAGCCTGTGGCAGCAGTGTTTTGAGGACATTCATCACAGGCAGGACCAAACAGAAAAGTAGCCAGGATTTCTGTGAGTCTTCCAAGAACATTGGGGTTTATAATAAACATTGGAGAAGCTTTTCCACTCCTGATGGGTCTGGAGAGGCCAATGCTGAGTGCAGAGAAGTCTCCGTTAGAACCAGAAGGTCTCAGGAGTGAGAGCAGTGAGGTAGCTGACTAATGAAAGTCAGCTATCATCCACTTAAGCTGGCAGGAATAATTCAAGTGTAAGGCATGATGTGAATTGTAGTTGGATCTCAAGCTTGTTTAGTGAGGGAAATCGTGTAAATCCACTCCAACAGGCAGGTTGTTTTGGACTTTCACAGAGAGAGCATGACACTCCCTTGTGTCCATCTCCGTGATGCTTTGATGAGCCAAGGTGCCCAAATCTGAATTAAATGTAATCTGCAGTTGGCAGTTGTTGTGTCTGGCTAGGCAGTCTTCAGTGTGCATCTGTATTAATGGTTCTGTGTGGACATCATTAGGCATTTGAAAGCTCTTTAGCACTGGTCTAATTACGCTCTTATTAGGGGCAATGATAAAACTGCTGTTGGCCTCACTGGAAAGAATTTTGGCAAATGCCAAGTGGCTTTGAAAATCCACTTAAGTGTTCTACAGTTGTCCTGCTGTTCCGGAGCCTTAATGAATAAGGATGGCAAGAGCACTGCTTCATGGCCATTCGCAGGCACCACCCGCAGCGATGCCTGCTGCCTTTGCCAAGCCAAGTTGGAGAATGAGCATCATACCGGAGTTGGACTAAATGACCTATCCCTGTTCATGCTCAGATTCTACTTCAGATGAGACTTTGCAGATTTACTTTTAAAAGTGCTTATAAATGTAGTTTAGCAGTATGCATGTCTGAGGCAAAGTTAGAACAACACATCAGTAGCGTCTTGTTCTGTATCAAACGTGCGACAGGCATGAGTTCCTGCATATGGGACGTTGAATAAAAATGCAGTGACTGAATCTGCTCTTTTGACAAATTGTAAAGGGGTGGTTCTCCACATTTCCTAAAAAATAAGAATCTCTTAGTAGGCCAAAGTGGAAAAATGCATTATGTTTGTATGCAATAAAATGGGTTTGTCTTTGAAAACTCTATTTATAGACATTGTCAATGGCAGCTTTTCAGCCCACTGTCTAACTGCTACCTGCCAATTTTCTCTTTATGCTTCTATTAACTGGAGCTTTGGGATTCACAGTTTATTCTAATTCATTCTTAATGATAGTAAGCCAAAGTCTCTTGTGTCGGTACTTGAGTTACACTGAAGCAGCAGAGTCAAACTTCTTATGGAGAAGGAATATTTTTCCCCCTTTTTCTTACACTAACAGATGATTTCTGCAGTGATGCGTTCTGAGTGTTAGGATCAAGACTGGCTTCAGAATGTGTCAATAAAGATAAGAGGAAGTCCTGCAACCTACATTATTTTCAAGTACTTTGACCCTGTCCGTCTATGAATAATTTCTTTGTCTCAGGGATATTCTTTTAGTCTTTTCAGGTAAGGGCTAAATAAAGGTTACTGTCATTTCTACTGAGGCAAACCTGTGTTTCTGAGGTGGATGTTATCTCTGAGATGTTAGGGACTGTCGTGATAGGGGTAATGGGTTTAAGCTTAAACAGAGGAAGTTCAGATTAGATGTAAGGAAGAAGTTCTTTACTGTGAGGGGGGTGAGGCACTGGAACAGGTTGCCCAAAGAAGTGATGAATGCTTCATCCCTGGCAGTGTTCAAGGCCAGGTTGGACAGAGCCTTGGGCGACATGGTCTATTGTGAGGTGTCCCTGCCCATGGCAGGGGGTTGGAACTAGATGATCTTAAGGTCCTTTCCAACCATTCGATGATTCTATGTTGTTCATCAGTGTTGGAGAAACACTTGCTGCTGTAATGCGTATTTTTAAGCAGAGTTAATTGTCACTTCTCCATTCTGTCCTTCTCAAGCTGTATATGCCCACACTGACTTGCCTGTAGGCACACCCCTGAGAAGACTGAGCAAGTTCACTACACTTAGGGCAGGCATAACAGGTTCAGGTGGGTCAGGAAAAACATTATTTGTGAAATACAATTTTCCATTATGCCTCTCAGTAGCTGGTGCTGATGCCTGTTCTGTGTGTGTGAGGGTGTAGAGGTGGGTGCATATTCATTATATTTAGTTGGTTCATTTCAACAAACTTGGTAGCATTTCCTCCACACAAATAGCAAGTCAAAGGAAAGTGTATTTAGCAAGTGGCATCCTCCTTAAATGAAAATTAAACACTATAAAAAGAGCTAAAGCTTTGAGTAAGGCAGAAGAAGCAATCCTTTATTGTCCCAGTGAGGATGAAGAATGAAAGAAATATATGAAGGCTCAGTATGAATGACTTTATAACAAGATCTAGTGCCTTGCCATATTCTTAGAGGTGTTTGAGAGTTTTGAAGGAGAACATGTAGTCTCAGGTCATATCATGATATGACTAGGTGCAATATGCATTAGTGTCCAAGGGAATTGTGCTGCTTCCGCCAGGATTGAATTGAATCCTTCATGGCTTTTTTTGATACCTCAGATGTGCAGATAAATGCAATAACAGAAGACTGTCAGAAAATGTACAGTAAAATTACCAGTGAATATGAAGACTACAAAACTTCTCCCATTCTGATTGTATTACTCTCAAGCAGCCAGGAAAGCTATAAAAGAAAACCAGTGTCTACTATAGCAAACTGACTGCTCTAATTTCTACTTTCATCTGGTGACAGACATTTGAAAATTATTATATATCACTAAACTGTAGAAAAACACCACTTCAGGTAACCCCAAAAGAAGAGGAAGAGGCATAGGCAGAAAACACAGTGGACTCAGTGAAATTAAACTGATGTCCTGGAAAATAAACACAGATCAGGGGATCCTCTTACTGATGGGTGCCCCAGAAAGCACAGATGCATAAAATGCTCAAATATTCCTTTAATTTCTCCCCCTGTTTTTAAGCTGAATTTAAAAACTTCTCCATAGGAAATAATTTTTCATCCTTTTCTGTACTGAGGGTCTTTGTAGCAATAAAAATACAGAAAGGAAATGGAGAGTCTGCTGAGGACAGGTGGCCTAATTTATGGCTTCATGTCCCAGGTCTCACCAGAATGTCCAAGGATAACATCAGTTACTTTGCTCACAGTTGCTAATTATGAGAAAGCTTGGCAGGGAGACCTGAAATCTTTTTATTAGACCAAGTAATGCAGCCATGGAGGGAAAAAGGAAAAGATCTGGAGTAAATAAGACCTTCTACAGGTTCATTAAAAATATGTGTTTGGACTGTTGGAAGATGCGTGTCTTCTTGACAGGACCATGTTGGTTACCACATGACTTGGCAGTGCTGGGGTAAGGGTTGGACTTGATGGCCTTAAAGGTCTTTTCCAACCTAATTGATTCTGTGATTCTATGTAATTACTATATGCACAGCAGCTTTGGATGATTTATTCTTTCATGTGAGATGCAAAGCCTTGAATAGACCTGATGTGTAGAAGGTGGGTACCTGGTAATTTTGGGCAACATTTGTTAACTTCGGTTGAGACACTTTGGAGTGGGTTTGTCAGAGTCAATGGGATTAGGTCAGTTTATGCTCCTTGAGGAGCTGGCCAATACACAGAGGGGAGAAATGAGGTAAAGGTGCAAGTGTGAGTTAATAAGCTGTGGTGAAAATAAGTAGTTACAAAATATAAAGGAACAGCTGTCTGAGGGGAAGGAGAAGAAATGGCAATGTGTCCTTTCCAACAAAAAACTCCCCTCCAAATCAACACTGAAAAAACAAATGGCAAACTCATTAGATTGACAATGACTAATGGACCAGCTGAGAAAGGCAGTTGTGCACTTCCATTCTTAGGAAAGCCATTTCTTCTGGCAACCAACCATCCCAACCAGAGACTGGAGTGTTATTATAGCAGGAAATGAGTTGTTCTGCTGCCTTAATGCACACAGTGAATTGGCAGCAGAACTTCTACAGCAAACTTCTTTTAAAACAAGTAGAAATCACAGATAAGATCTGTTAATATGCCTCACAGCGCTCAGCTGTGTTAATACTGGCAGAATGCACACAACATATGGAGTTTAGGTATAGATTGAAACGTGTTAAATTTGACTTTCAAATCAGATCCATCATGTTAGTGTTAGACAAATATTATCTGAAAGGACACAAATACAGTAGTTATCAAAATAAAGTGCCAACCAGAAAGATTCATGTAGCATGCCCAGGCTTAGCTGATTTATGTGTTGAACTCTATAAGGATACCCCATGCTGGTCTTTCACTTGTATGAAGTGATTACACTGTGTGATGGCTGCAAAAGTCCCACAGATGGGATTGCAAAGATTAGTAAAAGGCTCTGCATTATTAAACTACTGCCATCCTTCCTTCATTTTCCACAAACATGAAGGAAGTATATTTTTGAGATAAAATAAAGAACACTTAAAACTTCTGTTTTCCTTTGGGAAGTTACAGGATATGCCATAACTCTCAGTGCATCAGGTGTATGAGAAAGAATCCAGCCAGTAAGACAGGCACCTGCTGAGAAACCAACAATAGACCATTCACTAGAAAAGCCCCAGTAATTAATACGGGAGTTACTCAGGGTTATAGGCTAGTTAGAGGCCTGGCATAAATGAGTATGCCTCTAAAAGTACCCTAATTTACACCCACATTATATGTCATTTAAAGCTGTTTGCAGTATAAGCATTAGTTTTTATAATTTGTCCTGTCAGAGGAGAGATTCTCTTCTATTTTGCAATGTGCAAGTGCTGGTTTCAGCATTTGCTGAGAGAAGAACAATCAGATCAGCTTTTTCAGTTAGAAACTGTTACTCTGTTTAAAGTAATTGCAGTTTTCATGACAAAAAGTTGTATGTATTAAATGTATTACTGTACTCTTGTATTGAGCAGCGGTGTAGGATATACCAGGGATTTCCACTGTAAACACCCGCCACTTATCCTTAAGACCTTAATATAGCTGTAAAAGCTGATG
Organism: Nestor notabilis; assembly: GCF_000696875.1. NCBI lineage: Eukaryota > Metazoa > Chordata > Aves > Psittaciformes > Psittacidae > Nestor > Nestor notabilis. The sequence continues at coordinate 24,306 of NW_009934048.1, read as the reverse complement.
ATACGTTAGAATGTGAGTGTAAAGATCTCTGAGAAAGAGCTTTTTAGCACACATAAAAGATATCTCTCTATAATGGCTTATAAACATCTTTCCTCGAAACCTGACAATATTGAAAGGAGATGATGAAGAGCTACTCAAAAATCCATTTACCTGATAAGCTGAATGCTCCTAATAACCAAATTTCAGGCATCACAGTGAAATAAGTGAAAACAGTCTGAAGCAAGTCTCAGCCATCAGAAATCCCACCCTTTCAGGATAGCTTCTCCACAAAATGCATTTTTTTAGAGCTCATTTAATGCTGATAATGTCAGCCCTTTAGTTACCCACAATTGACACCTGCTGCCTATCTCTCGATGCCAGGTACCAGAGGAGTAGGAGCTGTGTAGCAGATGCTCCTGGGCAGCAGATCCCATCAGTCACTTAAGAGATTGCTTGTCAACATGGCACAACTCAGTTTCATTTCTGGGTAGGAGCTGCCTGTTGGACAGAGCTAATGGGCTATGATGCTGATGGTCTGTCTGTGCCACACAGAGATGAGATCTACATTTGTTGCGCTGGTGGCTGGGTGCAAGCAAGCCCATGCCTGGACATGGATGTTGCTTAGGCACTGTTGTAGAGGTAGTCAGATCTGCTGGGAGAATGAGGCGAGTCATTCCCATGCAGCCCAAAGGCAATGCAGTTAAACCAAGGCTGAGGAGCCATCAGAGAACTTCACCCTGAGTATCAAGGAGCTTTAGTGAAAGGAATCACTGTGTTGCCCTGCACCTCCTACAGGAAAGATGTCCTAATTCTGTAGAACTGCAGATTATACCCAATGGTTACTCTCATGCCGTCGTCTCTTTGCAATCATTTCTGACTTTCTTCCACTGGGCATTAAGCATGTGAGCTCCTGAGACTTGGAGGGTATGAGCACAATGTTTATGGAAAGTTGGCTATAGGAAACACAACTAAAATGTTGATATTTGGGGTTGCAAGTAGCCTGCAGGTACATAAGCAGAAGAGACATCGCTTAAACCATACAACAATTGACTGTTTTCTAGCACAAGCAGCATCACACAGGACAGTCCTGTCTGGACCTTTTTAAGAAAGAAAAACTTTAAACTCCTGGAATGGGTCTAGTACGTAGATGTGAGGGTTCATAAGCAAATCCATGGCAGTTCACACCTGAAATGATGGTTCAGAGCAACTATCTTTCATCCAAATAAAGAAAATTAAAAGGACAGCATTCAAATGGAGAAAAAAACCAACCCAAAACTAAATGGAAACTGGAAGTTGTTTAAGAAGAACTTTTTAGAAAGCTACAGGGAAGGAAGATTACAATTTTAGAGTCAAGGTTTTCCTGGTTCTGCAGTGAAGACAACAATTAGAGATAAGTGGGTATATATGAGAATTCGGTGTGTTTTGCTTTTCAAGAAGAGGAGAGGGAAGAGTTCTTTAATGGGTAGTGTCTTCATGGAGGGGGAAAACCATCTGGTAGTGATTTCTTGAAACCAGCAAAGGAGGACATATTGAAAACCTGTTGCTGGAAGCTAATGGTAGACAAATTTAAATTTGCATTTAAAAAGCATGCACTATTGAGAAACATTACTAAGGACATAGGTGTTTGTGTCCTCAAGTCAAGAGTTTCTTAAAGATGCACAGCATTCAAGGGCAAAATTTTGGATATAAACCAGACCTAACTGGTGATTGTTAGACCAAATACAAGGCAGGAACTACAAGTGAGTGGAAGGACTGGAAACCACTAAGTGCAAAATGAAATCAGGTGCATCCTTAGAATGGCCAGAGGGCTGTGGGGATGTTGTGTGACCCTGTGAGCCACGGATTGCAGCTTCCCCAGGGAGCTGTGAAGGGCTTTACTTCTAATCACACCTGTAGGAATCTGTACTGGGTTTCTCTGGAGTGGAAGTTGCTCTTTGCCCATCACACAGCATCTCATTGCTCTTCAGTGTATCCTTTAGAGATCTTTGGCAGTAGTTTATTCAGTAACTAAACTTTTCGGCTTACCAGTTCAGTTTCAGAACACGAACAGAAAACCAAACAGAGGCTGCAGATGGGAACAGCAGCTGAACAGGGCAGGGTGAATGACAGTTCCTAAGCAAAATGCTCTACGTTTCTTTAACTCTTGGATTTTTGCTCTTCTGGCACAGCCTGTCTAGAGAGAACCCTGTCTGGGACGAGCTCTCTTTGTAGCAGTTGGTTGTTGCAGAGAAGGAACCCTTTTACAGTAAAAGTAAATGTGAGCACTTGGTTTGCCCAGTAACCTGTGGCTCTTTCAAAACCAGCTGATAGTGAGCCCAGGGAGTCCCTGTAACCTGCAAGATCAGAGCCCAAGTTTAAATGTGCCATAACCAGGCTGTGTTTGCAAAACAAGGGGCTCTGCTTGGCCATGAGGCTGAGCTCTGTGTTTACCTGAGTTTGAAACTGCTGTTACTCTCAAGTCTGACGTCAGCTGCTTCTTGCTTCTGCTCCTCTAAGGGCTAGCCCTCAGGACTTGATTTGTATATACAGTTGAAATAATTATGTGTGTAAATTAGACATGCTGTTTTAACTTCATCTCATATCTGACTACCCCATTAAAGAGATTTAGGGGCACCTCCAGTCAGTGAAGGGGACTTAAAACTAACTTGTTTCATGTCATATGAGCATACTTAGTCTGTTTTGGCTGGGACCTGACCAGTTGAAACACCTTAAACCGCTCCAGATGTGTTCTCAGCTCATGTCTGATGGCTCCCTTAGGACCTTTATATTTATATTCATATGTATGTATAAACTCATTTTTAATCTAGGCTCACTTAGATAAAATAAAACATCTCAAATATTTAGTAGAGAAGGGAATGGACAAGTTTCTTGTGAGGAGAACTTTGATATTTTTCTGCAGTAGCTATCTTCAACACCAGATTTTGGCAGAACATGATGGAATTAAGGCCTGAGGGTACAAATTCCATTTCAGGGTGTGTTGGAAAAAGGAGTCTGCCAGCACAAAGACAGAGATGGTACCTGCAGGGTAAAAACTTGGGAACAAAAGGGGTAAGGTTGGGAGAAGGGGCACATCATGGTGTTCATGACTGGAGATGGAACAACCAACAGAAAGCAATGGCCAAAGTCCCCTTTGAAGTCTGTGGGGCCAAGGCAGCCTCAGTAGAGGTGAGGGAGGCTGCAGGCAGTGATGCACTTATCTCTCCTGATGGGAAAGCACACTTTGCACAGGTTGAGGGTAGGATGGATTTTTCTGACCATAGCCCAATATTGCAGCAGTCCTTTCCTGTCCCTGTCCCTTTGTTAAATACAACCTTATTTCAGACTAGCTGTGGATTGGCAGTAAGTGCAAGTGAATCTTGTCTTGCATGCAGCTGAAAATCACCTGATCAAAACCAGCACCAGAGAAATTGGTGTTATGTATGTGCTTAACTTAATCCACCAGTAAACTTCAGCTACTTGCATTGTACCTTTGTTTTGTTTTTAATCATTTTGTCACTTCCTATTTGAAACTGACAGTGTTTTATTTAATGAGAGCATTTACCTAATGCATTCTGAGTTTCTACACTGCATGTCTCTGACAGTATAAGGACAAGCTACAAATAGCATCACTGCTAGCAAGTGGCCCAACTCCTCATACCCAGAGTAGCAAAGTTACACCTTATGAAAAACCTGGAGCAAACTCTGGAAAAGGTAAATGTCTTGGTTGGAATTGGCTATAAATCCCAAGGGTGATGACAACCTGTGGTGCAGCACAGTGCTCCAGAACGACCTTATGCACAAGCCATTAGAAAGGGGAAAAAGGGGGCAGAACAACTAACAGTTTAAAGTAATTAGAGGACTTTTTGAAAAAGAATCATTTTTCAAAGTAAATGAAGCATGAAACTTGCTGTGTTGATATAAAGATGGTAAGAAAATAAGACACTGGTTTCCCTTTAAACAAGTGTAAGCATCTTGCTTTAAGAACGTGCATTGTGGGCAACTGCAAATTTGGGTCTTAGCTGCACAGCCCAGTTCTTCAGGCCCTCTCAACTCTAGGAAGCCTGCATGTTGGCACTGCAGGAATTGGACATCTGCTGAGCAAAATGTGCAGGAGAATGAACAAGTATTAACCTTTTTCTTAGGGGTCAGAGAGAAATCAAAATGCCCTTCCACAGAAAGGAACAGACTGAGATTAATTTTACATGCCACAGCTATGATTGTCCAAGTGTTATGGGGGAGGCAGGATCAATTCAGGCAGACAAGGTGTCATTAACTGAGGGAATTTCCAGGCTAATTTCCAGGTGTTCAGGGACCTGACCTATTTCAATTTGAGTAACACCTGATGACAGAGTTCGATATGCACCACCCTTCTATCTGAACAGAGAAGAGAGAATTGTTTTGGGTTGGAGCTTCTTAATTAGTATTCCACAAACACAGCATCATTTTGCTAAGCCCAGCTAGCACTGATTTTCTTGTGCGATTTAAACTTAAAAGAAAATCAGTGCATTTAACTTTGCTCTGTGTAAAAGATGAAACCAAAAAGAAAACAACAAAAAAATCCAGCCAAACCCATATCTTGTGCTGTGTCTGGTGGTTCGTTTAAGCCTTAATCTGAATTAAGGGGAAAGAAAACCCTGAAAACTGTCAGGTACTCTTTAGACTCTGACAATTAGACTCTCATTTCCAGTTTCATTTTTTTAATTGACAACTACCTTGGCCATTAACTTTATCTGAAGTGGATGCTAATTAATGGTAAATTACAGTTCTAAGGTGCTACGTAAAATACTCACTTGACTACCAACAGTCACCCACCATTCATAGCATTAGTAAGAGGGAAACACTCTTCATCAAGGACTGTAGGGATAGGACAAGTGGTAATGAGTTTAAACGGGAGATTTAGGTTAGATATGAGGAAGAAGTGCTTTACTGTGGGGGGGGGGGGTGAGGCACTGGCTCAGATTGCCCAAGGAAGAGGTAAATGCTCCATCCCTGCAGTGTTCAAGGCCAGGTTGGACAGAGCCTTGGGTGACATGGTCTAGGGTGTGGCATCCCTGCCCATGACAGGGGGTTGGAACTAGATGATCTTGAGGTCTTTTCCAACCCAAACCGTTCTATGATTCCATTACAAGAAGCCAAAGAAGGTTTCCCATCACTTCTGGTCTTCTAGTTATTCACTGTAACTTGAAGTTACTTGCTGAGTTTTAACATTTCAGCTACAATTCTTAACTGTAGAGGTTTGGGGGTTTTTTTTGTCTATTTAGAAAGAAATAATCTCAACCCCTCTGGGGAATCAGTTAATATTTAATACTATTGTACTCCGACGTCAAAATTTCCTGAGTAGGTAAGCAAGAAATGTGTTTAGCTCACCAGTTCCTTTAAGTACAGTGTGTGTGGAATGCACACCTCTAATTGTGGATTAATTCAGATTTTTTCAGTGTTGCTTTTCTCTTCAGTTATTACAAAACATTATGCTTGCCTGAGGTAACAGTGGCACTGAGCAGCTTCCTCCTGGTAACTGGTGTTTGTATTTCATTATCGTCCTGAGTTCCCAACAAAGATAGTTCTGGTCCTGCATGCTGTGCAAATAGAAGAGGGAAGACCTCATCTCTGGGATGTTTGCAGTCTCCTAAGCTGTAATCGAAAGGCAATCCACTGACTTTGTAGTTCTCCGTGATGAGCTTTAAGTAGAAGGAGGTGCTTTAAATGTGTACTCTCCCATTTAAAACCAGGCTTAACCTTTAGCATGGTACAGACTGACAGAGCTATCTATCCATTAATCATTTAGATTTTCTGCTGACTGTTTTCCATCCGTTTCCATCTCTCTGCCTTCTCCTGGCTGTAGGGGGAATACAGTATCTCTTACTGTCTGGCCCAAAATCTTGGCATAAATTTTCTTCAGAGTGTAGGATTCAGCATATACTGACCTTTATAAGTTTACTTGTGCTAATGACAATCTTCTAACAATCAGAGTAACAGTAAAATAGACAGCCCCTAACTAGGTCCCATGGTCCTTCCCAAGATACATGATCTTTGGTATTAGTGAAATAGTAAGTTTATAAAGACTTATTTTTGTTCAAGAAATAGCAAAATTCTCTCCCATGTCATTTTTACTGTGGTGAAGTGTTCATTCTCATGAAGGCTGATAATCTTACTTAGCAACTTGTCTCCATTGTGAGGTACATTTGCAGCTTCTTTAATCCTTTCCAGGATAAGCAAGTGAGCCAGAGTCTAAATAATTACTGACAGTTGTCAGGTACTGTCTGTCCTATGAGATGTGTTAATCACATTTGGTAACTGTTTAGAAACCTCAGCATCCTCAGAACAAGGAAGTTCTGTCTTGTCTTTTTTTTCCACCAGATGTATCCAGAAGTGCACATTGGTTTTCTACATAGTTTCCCTGCAACAAAATCTTGATTCTTCTCTCTTACACAATCACAGAGAAGACTAGGTTGGAAGGGACCTCACCTGCTTAACCTCCTGTGGAGAGCAGGGCCTATATTAGGAACACTAGCTATAAGCTTTCCTTCTGATGTTGTGGATATGGATGAAGAATGTGGAGGGACTGACCTCCATGCAGAAGAACGGTGGACTGCACAGTTAAACAAGTTTAATGCACCATATGGGGATGTTCAATACTGACAACAGCAATGAATGCATCCACAATACTTACGTGTACTGGTGAGTCCCATTGCAGCATGCTGCCGTCATACCAGTGAGCAGAGGTGCTGATAGCTCTACAAGCTGGCACAAACCCTCTTTTCTCTGTAGCAATTACTGCCAAATTAACATCCAGATGAAAGTGTTTTATAAATTGGACATTCATTTTGGAAACTTGTGCTTAAACTTTTAGCCCTGATGCAAGCACAGCTTGCAGTATTATCTCTTTGCATAGGTCTCCATGTCCATGTATGCCATTTATAAAAGTGAGTGCAGACAAGGCTAAGAAGAGACTTCTGAACACACGTATATGTGTATGTATGTGCAACTTGGTGTGGTAACAGTCAAACTTCTTACAGCTGATCTTCATTACTGTAGCCTTCTAGGTAGCATCCCCCATTCATCTTCCTTGCCCCAAACCTACTGTTTCCGAATTCTGGTTGATGAGGGAAAGGCTGTAAACATTCTTTATTTGGACTTAAGTAAAGTATTTGACACTGTCTCCCACAGCTTTCTTCTGGAGAATTCTCCTGCTCATGGTCTGGATAGGTGGATTCTTCACTGGATTGGAAACTGGCTGGATGGGTGAGCCCGAAGAGTGGTGGTAAATGATGTTTACACATAGTTGGTGACTGGTTATTAGTGGTGTCCCGCAGGGCTTGCTGTTAGGGCCAGTGTTGTTTAATATCTTCATTGAAGATCTGGATGAGGGGATCAAGAGCACCCTCAGTAAATTTACAGACGACACCAAGTTGGGTGGGAGTGTTGATCTGAAGTCTGATGAAGAACAGCGGAGGGACCTGGGGGTGTTTAGCCTGGAGAAGAGAAGCCTCTGGGGGGACGTTATTGCTCTCCTTAATTACCTGGAAAGAGGATGAAGAGAGGAGGGGGCTGGTCTCTTCTCCCAAGTAACAAGGGACAGGACAAGAGGAAACAGCCTCAAGTTGTGCCAGGGGAGGTTTAGAGTGGATGTTAGGAACAATGTCTTCCCAGAAGGGTGATCAGGCGTTGGAACAGGCTGCCCAGGGAAGTGTTCAAAAACCGTGTAGACAAGGCCCTTAGTGACATGGTTTAGTGGTGGACTTGGCAGTCCTGGGGTAGCAGTTGGACTTGGTGATCTAAAAGATCTTTTACAATGTAGTTGATTCTGTGATTCTCTTCTGCCTTCTTTCTGTCTTGCTGCCCGTCCATCTTTACCCCCACCAGTGCTGTTGGGCTTCTGCTGTCCCCTCAGCCGCCACATCATCCCCAAACTTACCTGTGGGTCGTGCAGCATTGTAGTGGAACTCGGAGCGCCTCCATTTGAAAAAGGAGCAAGAATGACATATCCCTTTATTCATGCAACATCTCCCAGAGTAGGAGGTGTAAACTCAGATTTTGGATTTAGGACACGGCAGAGATTATAATGTTATGAGTTCTGGTCAGGAAAATGTACTCTAGGCAGATGTGGTGCTCTAATACTTTTAGTAGAAGCATGCTGTGCATATGTAGGTACATCACCAGGCCAAGTCCCTTGTGCTGTAGCTGCTGCTTTCAAAAGCTAATGAGACAAAAATGCTAATTTCATGACCCATCTCCTGGAGTCCTCACAGAGCTCCCTCTCCCTTTGGATTTGCGAGTGAACTGAGATTTAAGGTTTGACTGCTGTGGTGGCAGCGCGATGGGCTGGACTGGGGTGAGGTAGGGAGGAACAAAGACAGTGCTTATAGGGGGTGGCTACTATTTATGTACAGTGACACCCTCTGTGTTTGTCTGGGTGTCCCCAGGCAGGTAGAGCACAAGGAGCTTGGGCCCTGAGCTGCCCCTATAGTCATTCCTCTGCACTAAGGGAGCTGCCCAAACAAGTCCTCCCAGCCCTGCCACTGACAGCCCAGTGTGCCAATAGGGCAGGTGCTGGGGGCTCGGTGCCAGAGCCTCAGACTGTTTCGGGCACACTAATGAGCCTGCAACAGGTTGAAATATCTGCTTATTCCTACATCATTTCAAGGAACATTAAATGTGAAATCAGATCTCAGGGTCAAAACCTGGTCACTGCTGCTTGTTCTGCTGTCACTTGTCAGTTTTTAGCCATTTCTGCAGGATTTCTGTGCCTCGCCATGTCAGTTTTGCTGTGCTCCTTGTCAACTTCACAATAAGGAGCAAGGGGAAAAATTGACAACCAGCACACAAGGATCAGAGGTGGAATAAATTGAGAAGGAGTGGTTGGAGAAACATGAAGGCTTTGGAGCTCGAGAGCACTGAAAATCCAACAAGGAATTAAAGATATATTTTAGACATACAGTTAAAAACTGCACAAGCTCTGAGGCATCAGGAATGGTTCTAAATTGTACCTTTGAATATTGCCAAAGGTAAAAGATCAGAGATGGTCCCAAACTCCAGCAAAAGGAAGCTGGAAGGACAAAGATGGTGATAGATCTGAAAATCAGATTACAAGTTTTCAGTCAACTGTGCTGGTTAGTACTTGCTCAGGAGCTGTGGGAAGCCATGAGGTTTCCTGGAGTAACTGCTGTGTGTCTGTGATTCCAGAGGCACAGGCAAAATTTGGGGAAGCAGGGAGTGAGTTTCAAATATGTAGTTTCAGCAGGTACTAAGCTCATACTCGGTACAACTGTTGTGAAACCTCGGTAGGCGATCTGCTGCTTCACCTGTCTCTTGTGTGGATCAGCCACCATTATGGCATCACTTGTAGTAAAAGGAGACGCTTGGTGTATGTATTAAAGGTGGAAAAAGATGACCTCTGGCTACTCAAAAAGCAGCAGCCATCTGTTTCAGAGAAATAATCTCATCCACTTGAAAGGACGGGGTGGTTATTCAGTGTGTTTGCTGTGGGAAGAGGAGCATTTGGGGGCAGAAGGGATTCTGTAGGCCACCATCCTACGCAGCTTTGGCCACTGCACTGGAAGATTCTGGCATTGATCTCCAAGTATCTGTTAGAACCAACATATTTTTAGATGCATGTCTGCTAGGGATTTTAACGCTTCAAGAAATGGAAATTATAACACATCCCTGAATGGGCTGTTCTCATACCTATTTCCCTTAGTGGTTAAAAAAAAAGTATCTCATCTCATCTGAATTGCTTCCATTCAAAGGTTTTTGCTATGCCTTTATTGCCCAGATAATGAAGATCTTTGCTTTGAGAAGTTCCCTCCTCACATACACACTTTAGCACTAAACTCCCTCTTTAACAGTTGTGGATATAATGGTTGCCTGGTGCTTTTCACTGTAGGATTCTTTTCTTCCTAATTGCTTATCATTTTGCCAAACTGGAACCAGCTAGGCTGATTTTCCAGTCAGGGTTATTTTCCAAGCTAAAGGACTGCTTATGGCTTTGGTTTGGGTTTTTTTTTGTAGGTTTCAGCCAAAATGATTCCATGATGTGCAGGAATATGCAGAGGGAAACACATCTTTTTGTTGGTTGGTTTGGTCTTAATGGTGAAAAAAAACCAGCCTTGGTGAGCATTTGGAAAGGTGCATCTTTGTCGTGGAAATAAATTCTATGATGTTTTGAAGTGCCCTGATACCATCTTGCCATTAAAAATAGATAAATACAAAATTAGTTGTTCTGCCTTCACAGTTGGGCTTGATTAAAGCACAGCAAACAAGGGAATGTTTGGTGCCTTGCTGAACGCTGAATAACTATGCATATAAACTGTCCATTTTGTGCCCCAGCTTGAAGCAGATGTGGTGACAGGACAAGGGGGAATGGCTTTAAACTGACAGAGGGGAGATTTACATCAGGAAGAAATTCTTTCCTGTGAGGGTACTGAGGCTCTGGCACATGATGCCCAGAGAAGCTGTGGCTGCTCCATCCCTGGCAGTGTTCAAGGCCAGGTTGGACACAGGGGCTTGGGGCAACCTGCTCTAGTGGAAGGTGTCCCTGTGATAGGCGGTTATTTCAGTTGGAACTGCTCCCAAACCATTCCGTGATTCTATGATTAATACCCCCAAACATACGTTTGTAAAGGCTAACACAGAATGTATTGCGGAGGTAATAAGTGTAACCATTCTGTCGTTCTTACTTCCAAGTCTCTCTGTTTGACCCTTCGAAGACCCTTTTCCTGCTGTATTTTGCATGTAATGAGCCGAACAGGTACACTTTGTTTAGTGTCTCAGTGACAGGCAGGTTTGCAGTCTCTGAGCCACAGCTCTAGCTCTTCTGCAAGCCCTCTCTGTCCTGCCAGCATCCTTCCTCTGAACAAGGGGATGCAGTTCCAGTAATGCTCGCACACATAGTTACTCTGTAATTGCCAGTGTTCCCGTGGTACGTTTTGTTGGCAAACACTGAGTGTATCTGAGGCCTGCTCCTGATGCCAAGGGGTCTTTAAGATGTGCTGAGTACCTCTCTGTCTCGCTGAGTTCAGCTGGCGTTGACAGCTCCAAATACCTTGCAAGAGTAAGCACTTGGCATATAAGGCAAGTGAGACAATCAGCATTTTATGCATGTCAGGATGTGATCACGCTTGCTTTAATTCACTCCCCAATAAGCTTTCTTGCAGAAAAACAGCTCTTGCACTTAATAAAGTCCATGCCTTCAACCAAAAGGCAGCAAGTGTAATTACAGACTGTTTATGAGCAGGCTTTTTTTGCATGAGAGAGTTATCTTTTGCTTTAGCTATGTTTGTAGCTTATTAAATTTTACATGACTCGAATAAGATTTTCTTCCTTGTTCATGTAAAGATGTGCACTATCATTTTCATGCAGGTAATTGCATTACCTAAAAATATGGGTACTTTGCACATTTTAGAGCAGCGATTCACTCTTGAAGCAAGGTTAGCATCCCAGCATGTGCCTGTGGTTACGTTTGTGTGTATGTGTAACAGCATCTGAATGACAGGGGACCACACCGACCACAGGTTGAGCATTACAGTGTTATGGAAAGTGTGCCCCACCATAACCAAGGGCAGTGGGGGCCAGGGTAAGTCTGTTATGGGGCTTTTGTGTGTTATCTGCTGATGAAACATGAATGATGCAATATTGATAGAGAAGGAGGAAATGGATGACTGTCTGAAGTGAAAATGTGAGGAGATGTAACCGTATTCTCCCAAATCCCATAATCTGTCCCAAAGACAAGTGTGTTGTGTTGGACAAACATGAAAGTGTTACAACTGACATCCACACACCATTTGTGCTGTTCCTCAGGGCTTAGTGTTAGGGCCAGTATTGTTTAATATCTTCATTGATGAGCTGGATGAAGGGATCAAATGCACCCTCAGTAAATTTGCAGACCACACCAGGTTGGGCAGGAGTGTTGATGTGCTGGAGGACAGGAAGGCTCTGCAGAGGGACCTGGACAGGCTGGACTGATGGCCTGTGGCCAGTGGTATGAGGTTCAACAAGGCAAAGTGCCCGGTCCTGCACTTGGGCCACAACACCCCGCTGTGACACTCCAGGCTTCAGGAAGAGTAGCTGGAAAGCTGCTCAGCAGAAAAGGACCTGGGGGTGCTGATTTATGGAGCTGAACATGAGCAGCTGTCGCCTGGGCAGCAAAGAAGCCACCAGCATCCTGGCCTGTATCAGCACCAGTGTGGCAGCAGGGCCAGGGCAGTGATCATTCCCCTGTGCTGGGCACTGGTGAGGCTGCACCTCGAATCCTGTGTTCAGTTCTGGGCCCCTCACTACGAGAGAGACATTGAGGTGCTGGAGCGGGGCCAGAGAAGGGCAATGGAGCTGGTGCAGGGCCTGGAGCACAATTGTGGTGAGGAACGGCTGAGGGACCTGGGGGGTTTAGTCTGGAGAAGAGAAGGCTCAGGGGGGACCTTATCGCTCTCTACAACTGCCTGACAGGAGGATGGAGCCAGGAGGTGGCTGGACTCTGCTCCCAAGGAACAAGGGACAGGACAAGAGGAAACAGCCTCAAGTTGTGCCAGGGGAGGTTTAGAGTGGATATTAGGATCAATGTCTTCCCAGAAGGGTGATCAGGCGTTGGAACAGGCTACCCAGGGCAGTGGGGGAGTCACCGTCCCTGGAAGTGTTCAAAAACCGTGTAGACAAGGCCCTTAGTGATGGTTTAGTGGTGGCCTTGGCAGTGCTGGGGTAAAGGTTGGACTTGATGATCGTAAAGGTCTTTTCCAACCTAGTTGATTCTATGACTCCTTTCTGTGGAAGCTCTAAATGTGTGAGAAATAGACTCTAGTGATCACTGAAAGAAGAAAGTTTACTTCTTGGCACTGCAGAATCATTTGTATTGTCCCACCATGGAAGGTCTGTCCTAGCAACCCGGGCTATAAATAGAGAGCATTTTTATTATTTATCATCTTTAAGGGTGTTCTTCTCTGAAGAAGTGCTGCTTCTAATGATAGGTTTTTGGTGATGCGAATGTAAAATACATCACCATTTCTGTTATCTTTTTAATTTTATGGATGGCACAGCTTAAAACCAGGAACATCAAATAAAATAACTACTGCTGAGAGTGTATAAAAGTTGGCAGGTATGGTAGTTTAAAATAGCCCTATTTTCACCCTAAATATAGCCTGGTTTAATTGAAATCTAGTGGTGGCTATGAGACAGCTGCTATATCAAAGACTGGTGGCAGCGTGCTGAGGTTAAAAGAATACAGGGCTGCCTGTGTCTCTGCTGAGATAAAGTGGCATCACAGAGAGCAGAGCAGCAGCCAGAGTGATGAAAAGTTAAGTTTCTAAACACTGATTCATAAAGCCCTTATGCAGTTTTATTTATAGTTTGTTTGTCCCTGTTCTCCTAATAAAATAGGTTCCTGCCTGAAACCAGAAGCGGGATGCAGATCCTCAGTTGCTGTCAGCTGCTTTAGCTCAGCTGGAAAGGAAGGCACCGATACAGTCAGTCAGCTGGGTGTCCCCACTGAAATTCTGCCAGCCTAGGAACAATAATGATAGAATTCCAACTTTTTCCATGACAGAGTTTCTTATAAATGGGTATTTCAGCTTCATGAGGTCAGCTTAACACCACCACGTTGTTGAGGGAAGAACCCTCAGCACATTAAGGCACAATCTGGTGCTTGCATGTGATAAACTGAGTGATAATGATGTTGTTAGTGCCCCACTCTAACAGGACCATGTACTGGGACCAGAGATTTAATACTAAGAAAGAGTTGTCTCCGTTGTTACACATGAAAAGTGGACATCTCATTATTCTGCTGCTTTTAGTATTCTCTAATTAACAAGTACTGCTCTTAATTTCCATGCTCTCTGATTATTATTTTTTCAGTTTCATACAGTCTAAGCTCCAAACTCTCAGACTTATCCTCACTGGTAGCTATTGTCTTTCTTTTTCCTTTCTAGTACTTAATTAATATTTGCCATGTTCTTACTAAGGTAAGTCTGTACTTTCTCATTATATGAAATTAGAAGTAGATGAGCTTAGTTCCCAACTAAAAGAAGCTTTAGAAAGATATAGGGCACCTTCGTATCTGGATTTATTTTCTTTGGATTTTAAGTCTTGGGAGGGCCCTTAAGACCTTCTACCACCCCTACCAGTCAAATGAATTGATGAAGCATTGACTCAGAGCTATGGCTACAAGCAGGCCTGCATATCAAGTTCTGGGGTGAGCTCCTGACTTGCTTGATTATTGCACACAAACAAAAGCTCTTCATGGCTGTGGGTCACTGCCGAGTGAGTACAAAATAAGGCAAGTAAAAGTTCATCCACTTGGGTTTTGTGATTGCTCTTAGGAAGATAGGAGCTCAGTTCTTCTTCTAAGCCACATGCTCCCTGGACTGGCAGGATCAGGAGGAGCACTAGAAAGGCAAAGTAATCTGCCTAAACAGGAGAAAGAGGATCCCAACAGCATCCTCTAGCTGAGTGAACAGCAATCCATCAAACAGGGAAAGCAGGGAGATAGATGGGGAATGAGAGAATAGAAAGGGAATATATAGTGTTATTGGAAGGTTTGCACAGACATGCCGAGGGGTACCATCATGATCAATGAATTAACTGTTCTTATGAACTTCCTTGGATATCTGTAACTTGTGTTCTTTGCTGGCATCATTATGTGTATGTCATACAAATACTGGTTTGGGAAGGGGAACCACGCCAAAACCATTAAGATACCTCAGAGGGTTTTTTGTATCCTGTTACTGCCCCAAATGCATTCCTAAGTAGCACATCACATAAGCATACTTCTCTCCTCTGGACAGCATATGAGAGCTGAGACTGCCCAGGCATCTGTGCGAAGCTCCTTGCACACTGTAGGACAAAACAAAGAGGTAGGAGTCTGTCCTCACCATCATTACCCCAGGCATCCATGCATCCCAAGTCACCTGCTTGATCCCAGGAAACCAACGTGCTGCTGCTGAGGCACCTTAGTGCATGCAGAGCCTCACTGGGAGTCACCTGAGTTCTTAATGCTGTTGTTTATGTAACTGTGACTTGAAATGGTTTCAGATAACCAGATTAGTAAATTGAGACTGTAAAGTGTACATGAGAATGGGTTAGACCAAAGGGCCATCTCTGACAATGGTCACAACTGGATTTATAGAGAAGAGCATATGGCAGTGCTTCCACACTGACACCTTCTGAGCTTCTAGCAATCTGTACCTCAGAATCTCTCCAGCCAAGAGTGATATCTGTGCTTAATAGCTAAGTAAAATTGCCACTGATGTTAAGGGAAGTTTGAGAAAAGAGATTCCCGCCATCCCTACTAAGCTAACAGATAATTTTGCAGTTCTTCTCTGCATTTGGCTATCTCCAGTTTTGCTTTTCATATACAAAATCAACATTTAAAGGATGACATCAAAACTTCCAAATCCATATGGACAGAATGCTTAATCAAAACCTATAAAGGCAGAAAAAGAGGGCTTTCTCTTGTGAGCTATGCCACATCTCTTGACGAGTGAAGAGTACATTTATTATGCTACTTTCTGGAGGGAAGGATTTTCAGCTCCTTCTCAATAGATAGTTTTCAACAGTTCATTTCACAAAACATTAAGAAAGAAAGATTTGGGGGAAATTGTATTTCTCTGCCTTAAAAATGAGTTATGGGCAGGGTGTTTGCCAGCTCATTTTTCTTGTTTGTGTGAAACAGACATTTGTGAGTTGTGGAAAATGAGCAATGGGAGGAGGGAGGAAATTGCCTAAGCCTAAATAAGAAGGTTAGGTACTATACTGGTGTAATTTATGAGGACTTGCAGACACTGCTGTGCTTTGATACCCAAGAAGGCCATCGTGGACACGCTGCACGGTGTTTTCACCTTGTTGACCCATCAAGCTGGTGGCAGCCATAGATGGGTCAACTTTTGTCTGCCTTGAGGACATGGGAGCAACAGCAGTTGTTAAGTGAATAACTCTGGATTCTAATATTAGCTTTTGTAGCTGAACTTGAGCTATCAGGCTGATGCTAGTAACATAGTTGTTAGAAACATAGCCTTGCTAATAGAGCCCACAGCATATATGAAGATTTAGGGGCTCACTGCAGAGTCATCAGCACACACTCATTCACATAGTGGAGGACCATAGGAGTGAAAATAGAAGTCTTTTAGAATTATTCTCCTGGTGGATGCTGCATAGTCTCCTGTTCCCACTAGGCTGGAGTTAGGAAGGACAGGCAGTCCGAGGTTGCAGGTGGCTCTGACACTGGATCAGTCTCCTTCCAAGCATGGATACACTGATAGCCAGTACAAGTCCTCACTTGTTTAAGCAAAGGCATGCAGTTTCTAATAGTGCTTTTGAATATATCCCAAAAGTAAATCGTTCTCACTGATCAGTAAGCTTTACAGGTGTTGTATACTTGGTTAGTTTAGAGTTTATGAACCTTGTTAATGTTACAAAACCAAGAGCCAAGAAAGCACAGAAAGGAAGCATTGTCTGATGAAAGTCTGGGAGGACAGCAAGGCTACAGTAGGCCTTTATTGTAGGAGCTAATCTTTATTTTCTTAAATTCTGAAGACATGAGCTATGTCTTCAAAATTCATAAAGAATAATTTCTTATATTCATAAAGAATATTTTTTTTTCTCATATCAATTGCATATTCCATTAGAAAACTCTGTGCCTAATCGCTTTGATTTAATAACAAATTCTCATATGGAAGATAAATGGTTTATATATATATATTGCATCAACAAATAGCATTTGTTAGCTGCTGCTGCACTGGAGGGAGAAGGGGACACAGCACATCAGGCCTCTTGGTTTTGCAAATCCATTTCTAAATCCAACATTGACATTTTCAGGCTGCTTTATAAAGGAAAGGATGCTTTGTTTCATTTGGAGTCTTAAAGATAGTGTCTGTCAGTCCATAATTAGTTTTATATACACCTAATATTAGGAAGAAACTCATACAGTCCTCTTCTTGGGGAAAAATAAGAATAATTTGTGGATTAGCAGTCATTGAAAGGACCCAAAGCCAGAAAATCTGGCCCTGCTTTTAGTCTGAAACCCAAATCTGTTTTAACATCTGTTGAGGGTGCAAACATCAGGCTGGAGAGCAACGTGGAAGTAGATTTCTTATATTGTAAGCTTTGTTTTTTCCTAATCTTTTTCCTTTCTGGCAGGGAAAAATCAGGAGACTGGGAAAAGACTAGTATGGGTACAGCAGAACACAACAGCCATGAATAATCCGGTAGCTGATAATATAATTTCACACGCACTAGACTGCAGAGACATTGCAGGCTGTGGGGAGAATAACCTGAGAAGGGTGTTGGCTTGGCAATGGTAACATCAGTGCTGGAAGAGGTCTGGCAGCTTTCTGCAAGTAAATGTGTGTCCTTCCTTCTCCCTTTCTTTCTCTACTCAATATAGATTAAAGTGACCTCTGGAGAGAAACTCT
>NW_009934048.1:0-6942 GCF_000696875.1 Nestor notabilis | reverse complement strand
CCCCCCCCCCCCCCCCCCCCCCCCAAGTCGTTCTGCAGTGTAGTTTTTATTTGTACAGTATGTGAAAGGAGAGTTCATATTAAATTCCTGGCGTTCCAGAAAAGTTTGCCTGCTCCTTAAAAAAAGAAACAAAAAAGAGAAAAGGCTATTTTATTTTAAAGCTGGAGCCTCTTTCATGGTCCCATGATCTCACAAGTTCTTTGGCTGGCCTGTGACCTCTCAACCTTGCACTACATGTTTCTTTTCTAAATTAGCCTGTGTTGAGACATCAATGGAGGAATATCAGTGTTGTTATAAAAGGCATCATTCTCTCCCAAAAATGTCAGTGTGAGTGAGTCATTGCACCTAACTGTTTCGCTTTTGTAAAGCAGCAAGGAAGGTTTGAAAGTGTGATCCAGGGTCCCCCAGTCCACCAACTTCTATTTAAAATGCTTTAAAAAGCAATGTGCCTGGCATCTGCTACAATAGAGGCAAAGGAACTAAGCTTTGCTCCTTTAGCTGCAGAAGAAAAGTCCTGCCTAAGGCAAAACTATAGGTGTGACGTAAAAACACAGTTATTGCAAACAACTTATTTTCAAGGTTGATCTCAAAAGTAGCACTGTAAAAACCAACCAACAGAAAACCCTTTAAGAAAGAACTAAGTGTCCTGGTGAGTTCTATCATTTCTAATGCCCAGTGTCTCTGCATCTCATTGTATTCGTGCTCTCTGGTTTGTAGCAGATTGAGGAAATCGGATTAAGAGCTTCTATTTTTAATCTTAAGAAGATGGGTTTGCGTTGGCTGGTGTCTTGAAAAATCCAACACTGGATGTTTATGTGGTCTTGACCAAAGAACCAGTACCCAGAGGGACTGTAACAGCACATAAGAATGTTGGCTTATAATGATGCTTAATCCTCAACCAGGATAAACGGGTGTCTCTTCACTGGCATCACACTGTCTTTTGAGAGCTTGCTCTTTGAGCACCCTTAAAGTTATGTAGCCACAGCAGCTTCATACACTGTGTTGTATAATGCATAGATCTTAAAATGGATAACATTCTGGCCCAAATCCATTCTGGCTGTAACTCTATTGTGTACAGTTACCTCAGAATTGAAGCTGGCACGCATCAAAAACTGTGTGTCACCTATTAATTACCTTACCAAGACTGCAGAGAAAAAGGCACAGCAAGGACACATTGCCAAACTCCAAGTCAGGTTTTGTCCCCTGTATGCAAAAGGCTGCTGACATCCACTGTTAGCTGCCCTGTCAGCGAGCTGGTGTCTAGCCCTGCTTTACCTTCACTTCTGCCTGGCACTGCTTAGCACTGGGTGTTTGTCACATCGGCAAAACCTGGAGGGTGAGAGCCTCCTCAAAACCAGAGGTGTCCAGTGCTTTGAAGTGCAACCTTGTCAGTGTTTCCTTGTAGTCACTTTCTCTAGAAAAACAGGTTATGTTGTACCTAACCAGATGTGAGGGGAAAAAGAAACACTTGAGCAGAACGCAAGATAATTGTATTAATTCATCGAAGTGCTTTATTCTGTAGTATTTAGCGTAGCAACAGCTGAGGATAAAGTGTCAGCTGAGAAGTTTCATTAGCATTGCCAGATGCCTGTATTACCACTCCACACATTTCTTCCTTCATGGCTATAAGTTTTGTTTCTCACAGAAACCTGGGATGTCTGTCCCACTTCCTTGTGCCTCGGACCAATGCTCGGGGATGTACTGTTAAGCTAGTATTCATACAAACAGAGTGTGCTCCTACAGGTAGTTTTCTTAAGCCATTGCCCAGCGACAGATGACAGTGAGAATGAGGGGAGATTTTTACTTGAAAAATCCCTTTCAAAACCTGTCAACTCTGGATATAATCTCTTGGATAGTAAGAGGAAGTCATCAATTGCAGTGTGGAAGTGGGAGAAATCTACATATCTCTACAGTGGCATGCTGGAATGACACATTTCTAACCATTTGGGGGCCAATTTTGAGCCATTTCATGCTATTGAACTAAGCTCTGCTTATCAAACATAACTCAGATTCAGTGCCATCTCCATATTCTTTGTTCATTGTTGGCTATGTTTTGGGAAGCTGGGAGTGGGATAAACTTACAAAGTCATGGACATTTCATCCTTTCGGATGAAATGTACTTCCTGGGGCAGACCCAATTAGAAGCAGTTTCTCTAATGAGTTTATGGTATTTATTTATATTTTTGGCTTTTAAGACTTCTTTCTACTGGGAAATCTGTGACTCATATATATAATACAAGTACAGTCCTGCAGGGTGGCGTCATTTGTAAGAGGCCATTAAAGCAATACGTTCCTTTAAGTCACTGCTGTAACATTGGCTTGTTCAATTCAAAATATAGCACAGAGTGACAATTACCTGCATTAGGCAGATTCTCTGCCTGAAATTTTTTAGCTGTTCATAATCTCCCTCTGCAGAGTACTAGCCACACATAGGGGAATTAAGCATTGCATTTAAAGGGTCTGTTCCACTAAGGTGTCAAGCACCAGGCTGGCTGAGCTAGGGTGTACGCTGCTACACTTGGTCTCAGTGCAGCCCCCCTTAATCTTCTTCTCAGCAGCCAGAATTGTGCTCATCCTTGCTCTGGGGCCTGAATCTGGCTCCCTCAAGACCTGGGAAGTATCGTCAAATCATGGGTTTGAAGGGACCTTAAAGCTCATCCAGTTCCAACCCCTGCGACGAGCAGGTACACCTTCCACTAGAGCAGGTTGCTCCAAGCCCTGTCCAACGTGGCCTTGAACACTGCCAGGGATGGGGCAGCCACAGCTTCTTTGGGCGCACCCTGTCTGTGATCCCCAGCTCTGTACATCTGTTGAGCAATACTCTTGGTTAGATTTGGACACACAAAACCCAACAAGTCTTGGCATTTCTGTAAGGCAAATGGCTTCTTATGAAGTCTACTAGGATCAAGCTGGGTTTGTTAGTTGTACATAGATATCCCAGGAGTTCAAAGGGATTCATCTGATATTTTGGGCGACCAAAACAACCTGACCAGCACTTCCTACACATGTCAGAAGAGCGTTTTTCATGGGGCAATGTATGCAGAGGGGTGAAGGAAGAGCCAGTGAAGAAGTAAGCAGCTGTAGATAGCAAGGTGTAATCTAGTAAATCCTCTGAGTAACTTAATAAGATTTGATTCAGCAAAACACACACGTCCAGCTTCTGCTGAAGACCAGCCAGTGCTGGGAGCAGGGCAGGGACCACGGGGAGAGCTTTTGTGGATCTTGTAGGAGACAGATAAAACAGAGACGAGCAGAAAAGGCACTGAGATATTCCTACTTCGATGAAGATCTTTAATCTAAAGGTGCCAGATTTTCTGATGTTTCCACAGAATCAAAAGTAGCATACGACTGGCTAAGGGAAAGGTTTCTTTGCATGATGCTGGAGAGAAGAAGTTGTAGCCCACACAGGCTTTGCCCATCTCCTTTCCCTCTCCACTCCCCATTCTGTGAGAGCACTTGACACAATAGTGAAAAAGGTAGAAACACCAGTTAATCCAAGTGGGAACGCTCTGTTCTTCCATGTGACATCAAAGATATGATGCGATTTGATAAGCTTATCTGGTTTTTTTCCTGCTCTGGTTTTACTGTCAGAATCCAAGATGCTGCAACTCAGCATAGGACCATTTTGGAACCATCTGGAGTTCTGGTGGGTGTAACTGCATTGCTACCTGTACAATTCTTGATTTGCATCCATATGGAAAAAAAAAGAGGCATGTCCACTGCCTTGTGAAACTTTTGGGAAGTGCTGGAGAAATGAGACATCACAGTGAAAGTTGAGGTTGTACAAAGCCTCTCTTCACTTCTTTATTTTAAAGGGTAGTATTCCCCACTTGTGCCAGATTATTTGGCTCCTCTTCATCATTCTTCTTCGTAGTGCTTGGATCAGCTTTTCAATGGGCAGCACTTTCTGTCACATTGTCAAGAGGTGATCCCCACAGCAGGATGGATTTTCTGTCTTCCTCTGACTATCTTGTTTGGCTGCCTGTGTGCTTTTCTCCTCCTCTGCATTTTGTCTACTCATCTTTGTGGTTTACTGTGCTTTTTCTTATCTTTCCCTCATTCTAGCTCTTTCTGCCCATTGTTGGACAATCTTTTGCTCACTTTTTGCAAGACTCCATTCTTTTAACTGAGAATGTTCAGGAAGTGGATCTGGTCTTCAAATACACACAGATGCCAAAAATACATTTTCATCATGTTGCTCTGAAGATGTTTATTTCAATTTTCTTAGAGTGTACCTACCTCAATCCTTCATGTCCATAGAAACAAAGAGATGTGCCTCCTAATTTAAGATTGGCTTGCTCAGGGCTGGATCCTGCCTAGACTTGCAAATAGCTTCTCTGTTGGAGAGCTTGTATCAGCTCAGGTTTATTTTCAATCTGACTATTTATAAGCTTCTCATTGTGATAGTAGGTGAGCATCTCACAGGCAGGTGGTCAGGTAAGAAGCACTCTTATCTCTCTTCAGGAAGTGAGTGACCTGATGATGGTCACTTTGTCGCAGAGGTTTGTGGCAGAGCCTGGACTTCAGTTCCAGCTCCTGCAGTGGGCTTGGGAGCTAGCAGTGTGCTCTGTGCTGGCAGTTGGTACCCTGGTGTTTCACCATGGGAATGGCAGAGCGCGTGCTGCAGTCCTCAGGATTTTATCGGGAGTGACATGACTTCGGTCCCTGCTGCAGGCGCTGTTGTCACCCAGCTCGGGGAAGTGAGACATACAGGAAGAAGGGAAATGCTTTGGTCTGTGAAATGATCTGTAGCTCAGTGGTTGGTTCTGGGGCCAAACCCTAATGGTTTCAGTTCCAGTTCTTTCCCTGTCAGCAGTTATTTCTGTATGATTGTGGAGGGCTTCATGCTGCAACCTTGAGGTGCAGCTGTAGCTCACAGAGAGCTTCCTCAAGGTCACTTCAGGCAGAGCTGCAAGCAAGCTCACTCTCAATATACAATAGCAGTAAGCATCCAACCGCAAGCCTGGACAAGGGAAAGGCAAAAATTAGGTACTGCTTTGGACCTCTGTGTCACCCTGTGTCATTCTATAGCAGGCAGACCAGATTAGAGGTTTGTGACTCTGCCTTTCTTCTCTATCAAGTACTTTGTCTCTTTGGAGTTCATTCCCCCCAACAGACCCAAGTGAGAGCGTTATTAACGGTGTGTTTGTGAGTGTTTGATTTTCCCTCTTTGGTTTTCTGGAAGGAGGAACTGAGATCCTGATGTTCCTGTAGCCCTGGAAATATATGTATGGATTCCTCTGGTGCTTGTTTTCTGCTGTTATTTTAGTTGGATTAATTAGATGAGATCTCTGACATAGGTCTCTGAGGGATGCGTTCAAAGCCTGGGATGGGCAAAGGGTTATGGCTATAAAATTAAGATAAATACCCAGAGTAAGGGCTGAAATAACCTTGTGTCATGTTAACGTACCTGGTGACCTGTTATGTGTGTGGTACTCTCACATTTACAAAAGGGATCCCATTTAAAATGGAGTAAGTCAGACTTTTCACCATCCATGGCAGATTTTTTCCCTATGTATTTCCAGGGACGAGACCTATTTCCATGCTCCATAAGGCCAACTCCAAGCTGAGGTGTACCAAGTTTTTGGGACTCTGTAAACCTTAGGTTTCCAAAATGTGCATCACCGAGAGATGCAGCAAGAGACCAAAGGGTACAATGTTACCTGTTCAAGAATTAAGATTTGGGGTGTATCTGACTTGGAGTGTTTAACTTTAGGTGGTAATGATGTGTTACCTTAGTCGTGATCTTTATGACCAGCCTCCCCCTGGCTTTGCAGTTAGATCTAAATCCGCTGTGCTGTATCTCATAGATGAATTTAATTAGGAAGATTTAATAGAAATCATTAGGCAACATCATAGGAAAGCAACAACTTTTCTCTTCCCTGCTGCCATTCTTTTCCTCCCTGGGGCTCTTACTTTGTGTCACTTCCCCATTACTCATTCCTGAGAACAAGGGGGTCTCAAGCAGCAAGATGAACAGCCCAAATTTCCCATGTATTTTTGCATGTCTGAGTGACTAGTCCAAAAGCTAAACTCTGCTGGGCTTTTTTTGGGTGATGTGTTTCTGTGGGGGGTTTTCTGCTGTCTTGGAAGGTGTAAGCTCATGCAAGTGCTTCAGCTGAAACACAGGCACATTCCCTCGCCTTCTTCCATAGAAAACAACTGCTCCCTCTCAACTGAAGACTTGGAGGAGTAATCTTTGTGCTCTATTGTGAAACATACTAGATTCGTTTGATGTTTGCTGCCCAGAGAAGCTTGTGGCTGCCCCATCCCTGGCAGTGTTCAAGGCCAGGTTGGACACAGGGGCTTGGAGCAACCTGCTCTAGTGGAAGGTGTGCCTGCCCATGGCAGGGGGTTGGAACTGGATGAGCTTTAAGGTCTCTTCCAACCCAAACCATTCCATGATGCAATGATTCCAGCCAAAAGCCTGGGAGCTCATTTTGAGGAGGAAACACACAGGCATTACCTCGGCACAGGGGTGATCACAGATGCCTCAGTTCTGTGGTAAGCAGTGTAGAACACAGCTAACAGAGCTGCAGAGCACCACGTTCAGGAGCTGGCAGGCTGCTGTAGGACCTAAATTCCAAAGCTGAGAATCTGTAGTTGAAAATTGTCTCTCTACCCATGTCTACTCCTAAAAGGGGCAATTTTAACCCTCCCTCCCTCCCCCGCTTCGAGCCTTGTGGGAATTCCCAGGCTCCTAGTTACGATGCTTTCTACTCACTGGTCTGGCTAAGTGTTTTATAAGTTGTCTTCTACGTGGTTGTTTCCCCACCGGATTTAGGAACACTCTCGAGCTCTTCAGGTGCAGCACCCGGACCACGGCGCAGACAAAGATGGCTTTAACGCCCCTTTTCCCTAAGGGCAGCGTGCGACCCCTCGAGTGCCTCATCTCTCCGTGCTCCACGGCCGGTGTGAACCTGCCCGGGCGGGGTCTGGCTG